>NW_013666528.1:286983-289173 GCF_000517525.1 Limulus polyphemus | reverse complement strand
TATCAAATCTGAAGAAGAAATCACTAATAGCTGAAGCTAAGTTGTAGCTTCCTGATTCGGTATTGCATATGCCTCAGGCCACTTGGTGAAATAATCCATCACCACACAAATGTACTTGTTTCCAGCACGAGTTTGGGGCAGAGGACCAGCAATGTCAATGGCTACTCTCTCCATTGGTGTGCCAACTTAATATAACTTCATTGGAGCACGTCTCTTATACTCGGGTCCCCTTTTAGTACAACATGTACTGCAGTTTCTGCACCATTCTTCCACATCTTATATCATACCTATCCAGTAAAATTTCTGTCGTAGGTGACTCAATGTATTCTTAACTCCGAGATGTCCTCCTGTTAAACTATCATAGGATTGACGCAGCACAACTTCCCGTAACTTTCTCAGTATAACTGTTTACCAGGTCGTCACTTTCCCATCTCTGGAGAATAATACCATCTTCAAGCTCAACTGGTCCCATTGTGCCCAATAGTTTTTTGTCACCGGGCTTAAGCTAGACACCTTTTCTCAAGCAGGGCACAAAACATTTGCTTGTAGAAAATCAGTTATTGGCTTTAAATCTTGGTCTTTCTCCTGTTCTGCTTTAATATCTATACTTGGTTCCATTTCACCATCATCAACTCCTTCAGTCACTTTGACTTCAGCTTGATGGCATCTAGTTAATTCAACCTCTCTTTTGCAGAAATGTATACAGTCATTTTTTCAGGGTCTTTGGCTCAGTCCGTTGGCATTTCCATAAGATTTTCCATCTCTGTATTCAATATCATAATTATACTGGTCTATCTTTCCGATCCAACGTACCAGTTGATCCTCTGAGTTCTTTAATGATCTTAACCAGCGTAATGCAGCATGGTCTGTCCTGATGGTAAACCTAGTCCCATAGAGGTAAGGATAGAAATATGTCAGACTCTTTACTATAGCAAGGAGTTATACCGGTTATACCGGTTATATGGGAAGTTGTGTTGCCATATGAACTGCATTCAGATCAAGGCTATAACTTCGAATCAGCTGTGTTCCAAGAATGCTGCAAGTTGTTTGGCATCCGAAAGACCAGGACAACGCCACTTCACCCACAGTCTGGTGGGATGGTAGAAAAGTACAATTGGAAACTGGGGCAGGAATTGGCAAAGTTTTGTAATAGCCGCCAAGATGACTGGGATGTCTTACTCTCTCCACTGTTGATGGCCTATAGAACAGCAGAGAATGAAGCCACTGGATACACTCCGGCAAAGTTGATGTTTGGTCGGGAACTTCGGTTGCCAGTGGATTTGATAACAGGACGCCCACCTTATGAAGAGTTGCCTGAAAATGTGCCAGAGTTCGTGAAAGTGTTATTGGAAAGGATGGATGATATTCACCATCAAGTGCATTCAAACTTGAAAACGACTGCTGATTCGATGAAGCTATGTTATGATGAGAAATCTACTGAAGTCGGCTTTGTACCAGGAGACAAGGTGTGGTTGTATAATCTAAGGAAGACCAAAGTGAAGTCTCCTAAGTTGTCTTCTCCATGGGAAGGCCCATATGACATAGTGGATCGTCTCTCAGACGTGACTTTCCGAATAAAGTGTGGTCGGCGAGGTAAACCAAAGGTGCCGCATTCCAACAGGCTTTGGCATTATCACGGTCCAGGACATTTCAGTTGGAACAAAGTGAACAATGGAAAAATGACGCTGCTGAAGACGTGTCACCTGAAAAAAGCCACTGTTGAAGAACAAACTCTACCCGGTTTTGAGGAGGGAAACAGTGAAGCCCTTAATGAAGTTACTACCACTGATGTGACTGTTACCGATAATGGGACATTTCCTGATGGAGCAGATGAACCCCACGTGAAGCAGAAGCCAATGAGACGGAAACCAGTATGGAAGAAGAAACGTCGTGTAAAATTAAGAGACTTTGTGGTATTTTAATTTTGTGTTTGTAAATTCTGTACACTTAATCAAGTTATTGTTAATTATCTATTGATTTAATGTAAGTGGCTGTTGTTCAGGACGAAAAATACTAAGGAAGGGGCAGTTTTACGACAGCGGAAGTCGCGTGACGCTGGGAGCATGCGCGCTGGAGTTTATCGAATTATCGGGGTGCCCCACGAATGTCCGAGTGTTTGCTAGACGCCCTCTTTTTTAATATATAAGCCTGGCAAAGAAAGCCAGCGATATAGGCAGATGGATCGAAGAG
>NW_013666528.1:244014-286079 GCF_000517525.1 Limulus polyphemus | reverse complement strand
TAATCAAGAAAGGACTTGTATCACTGAAGTTCCTGGGAATGAATTTATACCGGAAATTAACAAACGAGGAGATACGTAACAAATTGGTGACAGGAGTGGGATGGAAAAAAAAGATGGACACGATAAGAGGCAAATCAAACTATAGCTTAGCATATTGTGATGGCAGCAATACAAGAACAGCAAAATAAACAAGAAGAGAGATTACAGCAGTGGTTGGAGGAGAAAGAAAAGAAACAAGAAGAACGAGAAAATAAACAAGAAGAGAGATTACAGCAGTGGTTGGAAGAGAAAGAAAATAAACAAGAAAAACGAGAAAATAAACAAGAAGAGAGATTACAGCAGTTGTTGGAGGAAAAAGAAAAGAAACAAGAAGAACGAGAAAATGAACAAGATAGACTACAGCAGTGGTTGGAGAAGAAAGAAAAGAAGCAAGAAGAGAGGCTACTGCAGTGAGATAGCTAACTGAGTCAAGCGAACAGTAGGCACCGTAAGTAAAGTGTCTGAATCACTGTGATTTATAGCGTGTGTTATAAAGGATTTTAAGTTTAAAGTGACTGTGGAAATTCTGTGTATTACAAAAAGTTGTATCAAGAAAGAATAAACTAGTTTTAATTAAGAAAGGACTTGTATCGCTGAAGTTCCTCGGAAAGAATTTATACCGGAAATTAACAAACGAGCAGATACGTAACAATACTAAAAAAAGAGGGTGTCTAGCAAACACTCGGACATTCGCGGGGCTCCCCGATAATTCGAGAAACTCTAGCGCGCATGCTCACAGCGTCACGTGACTTCCGCGGTCTTAACAATATATTACAACAAGTTTGAGTTTTCTTCTCTACATTCGATTTGTTTATTGGAATATACATAATCTTATATTTGTTTATACGATTGAATTGCTGAGACTGTTATCAGTATGAGAGGAGCTTATTTTAAGTTTCTAGAAAGTTTTTGACAAATGACGATATTAATAAACTGGAGATAGTCTTTAACATTCTGAGCGGGAGTTCCAAACAGGTTAGAATGAGGAAGTAACGTACGTTTCAGCAGAACCAGATTCATTTCCTGAGAAAGTAATGCGCGTTTCAGTAGAATCAGATTAATGTCTTGAGAAGGTAACGCGCATTTCAGCAGAACCAGATTCATTTCCTGAGAAGATAACGCGCGTTTCAGCAGAACCGGATTCATTTCTTTCAATGAATATATGAAAATATAATCTTTCTTAACTTCCACTTCTTTTACGTTTATTTTTAATTTTTTTATTTTGTGTAGATGTGACACACTTAGTGTCTGACCTTTCAACCAGTAATCAACTCTCCCTAACGATCAGGCTGACTACAATACAAAGCTTAGAAGTACTGTACTATGTGAACCAGTATCACGCAATACACTAAGTACACAGTTTAGTGTTGGTCAATTAGGTCGGCAATCGTTACCATGGTAACAGAAAGTGGTTCGGCCATATTAATTTGTCCAAGTTTAAGTATACTGGAAGTGCTTTACAGCGCATCTTGGAAAAGCCTATCACATTATCCATATTGTTGTGTAGAAAGATAAGTATAATATGGAGATTTTTAAAAATTTTCTGTACATTTATATTTAATTCGTAGATTATCAATATACGAGTAACGAGCCTAACTTCTACCGCTTAACTATTTCACTGTCACTTTTATAGATAAACACCCACCCCCCCTTAGAGTCAGGTTTATTTTTAAATACACAATAAAAACAACAACAAAAGTGACCCACGTCTTAATGTGTCGTAACTTGTCTGAAATTGGAAGAAGGTAAACTTTAATAAATTTGAAGAGAAATAACCCTTTCTTCACAATGGTACACAATTTCAAATTTCCATGGCAGAGCTCTAAAAGGGGCCATTCGTGCACCCAATAAGGGCAGTGAAAGAGTTAAACTTTAAATACGCAGGATTATTTGTATTAAATGTTTCCCAAGGTACCTAAGATAAGTTTTTCGTTTATTTATTTATTTACTTGTCCCTATTTGCGATTCTTACTAAGTATATCTATACAACGTTCTGCAAAATTGAAAATCTACCTGTTTTAACTCAAATTACGCTTTCATCCAAATTTCTAGAGTTTCATAAGTACTTTCACCTAGCCTACACATTTGTTTTTCATGGTTGTTGAAAGGAACTCGGTGAATGTTTACCTACTTTGTATTCCACGAAGAAGGATCGATATGCATTTTGTGAAACCATCGTTTCCGGGAAATAGGGTGGTGTTCACTTTGAGGATTAAACTGTGTTTTATCTGTCCTATAAGGATAATTTCCATACAAATCATGTTCATATGTTACTGTTGAATTGAGTCGGTAAGGTAATTACCAACTAGGTTGCCAGGGCGGGTAGCACTCTGCTGAGCTGGTGTGTGATATTACAAGTAACTCCCAAAAAGTCAATAATACAAAAAAACAAGAAAGAACAGCAAAAACTAATGATAGCGGGTTGTAACAAGCATGATTTACGTCGTAAGTAGATAATGCCAATGCGAACACTTTTACTATGCTATACAAGACCCATATCTCTGTTCGATTTCCCGCCGATTTTCGACGTTAAGGATTATTTCAACAGGAGCGCCACCAGGATTTTAACATGAAGAAAGGCTTGTTTCCTTCACGCACATTCGGATTGTGACGCGCGCTGATTTCGGCAGTACCGAGTGTGTTCTTACCACGTCAACAGGCGTTGGATGCACTAGGAACTTTTAGATAACGATAGCATTTGGAAGAATAGGTTGGAATTACTGAATCTTCACACGAGTTAAGATTGGACGTTCTAGCATTAATGATTAATCGCACAAAGTTGAAAAAAGACAAAAACCTAGATTAATATTTATCTTTATCAGTTACCCGAATTAGACTGAAATCGTTGCTTAAAAAAATCGCTGCAAATATTTTAATGCGAGAACCATAAAACTAACGCAGATTCATAGCGTGCAGGGAAAAGGAGACATTAGTCGACATCATCAGAGTGGATGTTAATGTGTTAGCGAGATCAGCTGGACATTGTGAACATAAATGCGATAACAGATGGTATTGTGGATGTTAATGTGAATGAACTAGTTAACTTGATCGAACTATTGTTCAGGTAAATGTGACAGCACCTGATGGTATTAATTAAGTGGATGTTAATGTGCAACATTAGCTCGATCAAACTTACATTATTCTCATAAGTGTGAAAACATTTGACATCATCGAATTGGATGTTAATGTGCAACATTAGTTCGATCAAACCTGTATTGTTCTCATAAGTGTGAAAACATTTGATATCATCGAAGTGGATTTTAATTTGCATCAGTAGCTCGATTAGATTTGTATTGTAGTGTGAAAACGGTAGCGTCGAAGTGGATGTTTATGTGTATCAGTAGCTCGATTAGATTTGTATTGTAGTGTGAAAACGGTAGCGTCGAAGTGGATGTTAATATGAACCAGTAGCTCGATCAGACTTGTATTTTCCCACATAAGTGTGAAAACAGTTGGTATTGTTAAAATGGATGCTAATGTGTACCAGCCAGTTAGATCAGAGAAAAGATAAAATAATACTGAATTCTTATTACTTTTTCAGTTTTATTCGTTTTCAGAGAAAATATAATGTATTTATATATTTAAAGAATTTGACATACTTTAAACAAATATACTGCAAGTGAATGTACGGTTTGTTTCGGAAAACCAGATAGATGTTTAGGGGGGGGGGCAAGAAGCAACAGGAATCAGCAACAGTCTTTATAGACAACATCATACCATGAGCCAGAATTTCTGTATACAGTAGAACTCTTGTTATAAGAAACTGTTGTAGTTCTACAAGAAATTACAATGTCACCACAAAGACACAGAACCATTGGGGAGTTAGCAGGTGAATCTCGTGCTGGCTTTGTGGAGAGGTTAGAACTTGGAAGGTTAGACTGTGGATCCACGAGCTCACAATTTCAGATATCCCGTACTAACCTACTGGGTAAACCAATCAAATCCTTTAACCGATCTCGAGACGTCCGATACAGGAAGAAACAAACCATGATCTACAACTTTCTGGAGAGACCACATGGGTTTAAACCAGTCCTTTATCATCTTAGCATGTAAGTATACGATGTAAATTGTCTTCAGATTAGATGGTATTAAGGTATGAAGAAGCAAAGTGACTTTAATTGAGTTCTTTACCGTCTTAATATCGTAAATACTTGTCGAAAACTATCTTCAGATTAGATAGTATTAAGGTAGGAAGAAGCAAAGTGACTTTGAATTCTTTACTAATTTTAGTTACGCATGTTCGTGTCGAAAAGTGTATTCAGATAAAGGTACGAAGAAGCAAAGTGACTTTAAATCAGTTCTTTACGTTCTTGGTTACGCATGTTCGTGTCGAAAAGTGTATTTAGATAAAGGTACGAAGAAGCAAAGTGACTTTAAATCAGCTCTTTACGCTCTTGGTTACTTAAGGACGTGTTGAAAGTTATTTTCAGATTAGATGGTACTAGAAGAAACTCTGCTCGTAGGGCGGCTGTTTGTGCTACCAGTTATTAATCGTAATATTCATACCTCATTGAAAAAATTTAGGAATAAGTGAATATTTTCTTAAAGGGATAGTTTTTCTGAGAAAAGTGTTCGGATTGTGCTCTTTAGTCACACGCAACTCATTGCATCAACATGATTCAATATACAGGGCTAAAAATTTTCATAAATTTTACTGATATAAACTGTAATGTTTTATATGTTAAAAGTGGTACCAAATGGTATTGAAAAAGTAATTTTTTAAGAACCCCAGTTTCTCAGTACTACATTTAAAATTTACACCAATAAAGATGTAATCAAACTCTCACGTACAGTCTTTGATACGGCTTGTTTGTTTGTAGATAAGCACAAAGCTACGCAATGGGCTATCTGTGTTCTGCCCACCACGAGTATCGAAACCTGGTTTCTAGCAGTGTAAGTCCGCAGACATATCTCTGTGCCACTGGGGGCCGTTGATAAGGAAACGAGACCCCCAGCTGTGACAATAATCCTCTTTCAAACTCTTTTGATTTATATATATATATATATTTGTTCTATTGTTATTAACAAAATATTTTTCTGTTAATATTATTTTTCACCTTAGAGTACAGCTATAAAATAAACCAAAGTTTAAATCTACAGTAACAGAACAATACCAAAATAATTCGTCATGTGTAGGGGAGAATGTTATTTTTATTGAAGAATTAGACACAATCTTGCGAAATAAAAAAAAAAGTTTTTCCATCATTTCGTATCAGATCGAATGTTGTGATTAGTTTACAATACCAGCAATGATTAAAATAAATATTTCTTAGCTCAGCCATTAGTAGTTCAACCTTTTTTTGTTTTACTTTAGAACTTGGTTTCTGTGTGCTGAACGTGACAATGGTAAGGTATGCTATGCTAAACAAACTGGCGAGAGTAATGTAAAACATTTAAAACTTGCATTAGCTGTCAGACTAAGTTTTCGACTAGCTAGGCACCGCAGTTGCAAACTATTTCAGTACCGGACCGTATAGCTAGTCGTTGAGAATGGATATCACTTTTTAGACTTGAAACGGATATTATATTGTAGACTCGTAACGGATATCACCTATTAAACTAGTAATAGGTATTACATTGAAGGTTCTTAACGGATAAACTCGTAACGGATATTACTTAGTAGATACGGAACGGATATTACCTGGTAAACTCGTAACGGATATTACCTAGTAGACAATTAACGGATATCATATATTAGACTCGTGACGCATATCACTTATTAGACTCGTAATGGATATTAACTAGTTGAATCGTAATATATATTATGTACTTGACTCTTAACAGATAACTACCCCATAGACTCGTTTGACTTTGATTAAACATTACGGGCTTTTAACATTCAAAATGTTGAATTAAGTTTAAATGTGGAAAAGCTATTTATTGTTTGTATAAATAGAGTTGTATGATTCAGTGTTGTTAAGTATTTACATAAACGGTGTTCAATGAAGTTTTTGAGCGAAGTATATCATTAGATGAAGCATTGATAAAGTTAAATGCAATTAACTATTTACATAAATAGTGCTTGATTACGTTTTATATTGAAGTATGTTCTTAGATATTTATATCATAGTGTTGAGTTTTAGATTAAGATATGTTGTTATATAAAACAGTGCTGAATGAAGTTTTTGTTCGAAATTTGCTATTAAATATTATTCACGACACGCAAAATATTTGCAGTAGTTTTCACGCCTTTCGCTTAAATTTCCCTTATTCTATCATTTTCACGCACGGCATTTAAACTAAGATTTCTTCCAGGGATTGCGTTAGATCAATAAATCCTCGTCTCTTTGAAAAAATTTGACGCGGTCAGACAAACAAACTAACTTAGATGTAACTTTATTTAATAAGACTACACTTAAAATAAAAAATAAAGGATATTAATGGTATTTATAATAGTTTACAGACTATGAAACAGTTATGAGCGTTCAGTGAATGACAAGGTTTTATGAGTTGAAACAAAGAAACTAACAAAAACGAAGAATAAAACCTGTACTAAATTATTGCAAAGTAAAATAAATGTAAAGTTGCAATGATGGCAAACTGAGCTGAATATGCAGAAACGTCTGAATGCATGTTCACAAAGTGATAAACATATGGTTTTGAATGAACTGCACATGAGTATTTTAGACTTAAATAAGTCGAGAAAACCCATAGCAATTGTATGTAGTGTAATATTCATTTTCTTTTAGGAAATCACTCAAGAGTTAAGTGTTTCTTGTGTGAAATACTTTGCAAATAAAACAACTCAAGTTGAAATCGAAACCAGTCGTCACGTGATGACAACGACATTATGCTATCGTGTAGCATACTTGTTGCATTAAAAATTTTGATTAAGCAAAAATCAGGTAAGGTGATTCTGAACGGAAACGCCAATATGCAATCCGGACAAAGGCATTTTTAATAATATGAGATTTGTGGCGTTTGATAGAGAAATTTACGAGAAAAGTTCCAGATAAACAAATGCAAGCGTATTATTTATATAGATTGACATCAGTTGTGTTGAATGAAATTAGGCATTGTTAACTATTGGCCTAAACAGTGCTGGATTAAGTTTTAGATTAAAATATGTTGTTAAATATTTATATAGTGTTAAATTATGCTTTAGCTTCATAAATATTGAT
This sequence comes from Limulus polyphemus, assembly GCF_000517525.1. Taxonomy (NCBI): domain Eukaryota; kingdom Metazoa; phylum Arthropoda; class Merostomata; order Xiphosura; family Limulidae; genus Limulus; species Limulus polyphemus. Next base: position 278,919 of record NW_013666528.1, on the reverse strand, counting down.
GGACATAAACTTAATATAAACAGTCTTTAATTAAACTTTAGCTTCATAAATATCGATAAACATAAACTTAATATAGTCTTTAATTAAGCTTTAGCTTCAGAAATATTGTTAAACATAAAATTAATATAAACAGTCTTTAATTAAACTTTAGCTTCATAAATATCGATAAACACAAACTTAATATAAACAGTCTTTAATTAAGCTTTAGCTTCAGAAATATTGATAAACATAAACTTAATATAAACAGTCTTTAATTAAACTTTAGCTTCATAAATATTGATAAGAATAAACTTGATATAAACAGTCTTTAATTAAGCGATAGCTTCAGAAATATTGATAACCATGAACATTATTTTAACAGTATTGAATTAGGCTTTAGCTTCAAAAATATTGATAACCATAAATATTATATTAACAGTGTTGAATTAAGCTTTAGATTCAGAAACACTGATAACTATAAACATAATATAAACAACGTCAAGTATAGTTTAGCGTAGGAAACGTGTCTAACTAGTTAAATAAACAGGTTGTGTTCAGCTTTGTATTTTGATTTACCATCACGAAAAGAGCGAAATGAGTCAGTGAAATGAAAAAAAAAATGAAGAGGAAAACAAACAATGTTGAATGTGTCTACATAAGAATGTTAAAATAAAACAATCAGTACATAAATTCTCGACAGTGCTTGTCATTCTTTTAAGTAACGGTTATATACTTATTCATTGGCACGAAGTAGCGGTTGTGCTCTGCATCCCGTTTCTTCCGTTTAAAATTAGAACAAACAGTCGATCAGCACTCTAAACTTTTCACCAGAGGATCACGGGAGGAAGTAGTTTGTGTCCTAAGTATTGAAAACGACGTATTTAAAACTGCACACTCGTGCAATTCAGTTGTGGCATATATCCAATTACCACCTGTTCTAAACAGCCAATTTCAAATCTATTATTTCTTCGAGATACAAGAAAAACTATTGTCTAATACTGAGCTTCTAAGGAATGCTAAGACTTCAAAATATCATATTACCAGACAACACATGTGGTAATGTCAGAAATACCAAAACTCTAGGCTATAATTGTAAAAAAAAAAATGTGCGAAATACCAGATTACAAATGTAAACGATGTCAAAAGAACTACACTACCAGGTTACCAGAGTGATATTATCTGAAATACTAAATGCAAACAAAGTCAGAATTACTAAAATACCAAATTTGAACAATTTCAGAAGTACTAAAATATCAGGTTATAAAAGTGATGCTATCTGAAGTACTAAAATACCAGGTTATAAAAGTGATGCTATCTGAAGTACTAAAATACTAAATGTAAACAATGTCAGAATTACTAAAATAACAAATGTAAACAATGTAAGAAGTACTAAAATACTAAATGTAAACAATGTCAGAAGTACTAAAATACTAAAGGTAAACAATGTCAGAAGTACTAAAATACTAAATGTAAACAATGTCAGAAGTACTAAAATACTAAATGTAAACAATGTCAGAAGTACTAAAATACCAAATGTGAACAATGTCAGAATTACTAAAATAACAAATGTAAACAATGTAAGAATTACTAAAATACTAAATGTAAACAATGTCAGAAGTACTAAAATACCAAATGTAAACAATGTCAGAAGTACTAAAATACCAAATGTGAACAATGTCAGAAGTACTGAAATACCAGGTTATAAAAGTGATGCTATCTGAAGTACTAAAATACTAACTGTAAACAATGTCAGAAATACTACATAACAAATTAAAATGTAACAATGTCAGGAATACCACAATATCCAGGGCACAAATGCGACAATGTTTGAAATATTCAAATACCGAGTTATAAATGTGACCATGTCAGAAATACCAAATTAAGAACTTATATTCAGGGAAATACTATTTTTCTTTAGGCACTGAATTATAATCTTTGTTAAAAGCGTTTAGTTGATAGTACTTAATGAAGAGGGTTTATGGTGTTTGTGAAGGTCTACTTTCAACAATTGGACCTTTTCAAAGCAAGCGCTGGTTTTTAAAATCATTATGTTTTCAATATGGTACAGAAGCATAACCGAATGCAACAGTCTTTTCAATTTTGAAAAAAAAACAAAAACCAAAAAAAAAAAAACTGCGCACCTAAAATATACTTTTTAGTTATTTCTACTGTATTATAAAATATGTTATGTATTTGAAAGGTTTAATTCATTTTTTCTGTACAATTCTGTTGATATTTTTATAGTTTTTTAAAAATAAAACAAGAGGTTGTTAATGTTAATGCCTGAAGATGTCAATTTACGGTTCTCGGAGAACTACCCACTTTAGTGATCCAAATAACGAAGAAACAGAAAAATCACAAAAGATATTCAATTATACACGTTTTATCGATTGGAAGAGCAAGCAGGTTTGTTAATAAACACAAAGGGGGAAACAAAGTAGAAAACGTAATGGGATGAACACACTCACTTAGTCAATACAGAACCAATAATAACTCATACAGTCAACAAGAAAGAAAAACCTGATTTATCTCCGATTACCATTCAGTATTACTTTGTTACTTGCTCAAGAGAGTGTCGTTAAAGTGAAATTTAATTTGGAGAGAGAGAGAGAGGCCTTACTAGACAATGACAGCTGAATAGACTTTCTTAATGAAGCACTTTAGTGATCAAGATTAATTAGCAACAAGGCCCGGAGTTTAAAATACTTTTTTCCCCGTAAATGTTAATTAAATGCCCCAAAGTGATTTGTACAGTACTGTTTGGGATCGTTCTTAAGAGGTGAAAAGTTGTAAAAGCGTGTCACTCTTTGTAGTGAACTTTTGGGTTATAAATAAATGTTTTCTTTGTTGAATCTTGCGCAAAGCTACACGAGGGATATCTGCTCCAGCCGTTCCTAATTTGAAGAGACAGACTAGTGGGAAGGCAACTAGTCAATGCTACCCACCGTCAACTCTTGGGCTACTCTTGTCAGACCACTAATAAATATAAGTAAATTCTACAAGATGTCTTATAGTATTTAAACGTTACCATGCATATTGATATATTCTATACTCTCACCCACCCGCACCCTTACTTCCCTCGCACGCTCTCCACGCAACACACACTTATATAGAACGAAAGAGAGATAAAGTAAGAATATTGATTTAATTATACTGGATTTGCGTAAAAGCAGCACGATCATCGTATCTGTTACAGCCTCTAACATTATTGACTTGTCCCTTTTATTACTTACACGTTTATTAGCGGATAAACTCTGAGAAATAATTATTTCGTGGCTCAACTTTGTTACTAACATAGGTTTCAAGGTTGACAAGTGAAACTTATTGTTTACAGAAAATTCAGTTGTCTTGTAAAATGTTTTACAAAGGTATTATTAACACAGACACATTGAAGCGAGCCTGGTTTCTGACCGCTAGTTCTATAGCACAGAACTGAAGTATATGTAAAATACCGTTGATAACTAAACGTTATTGTTCACAGAATATTCAAGTGTCTGTAAAGTACTTTACATTAAATTTGGCAACTACAAATTATTATCAATAGAATCAAGCATCCTTTGAACAAGGTAGACTACTTAACATCAGTCCTTAAGATCAACTTTAAGTTAGAGATAAATACTATAGTTAATTTAAAATTAAACTTATACATGCCATCAATCTAAAAACATTGAAATTTTACAAACCTTATAATATAACATTCAGACCCTAAGGGCATATTATAGACTCCAAGAACAATAATGGTTGTATAAGAATAAAATTCTAAATGTAGCAAAAAATGCTGACATTAAGACCCCCGGTGGGTCAAAGGTAAGTTTACGGACTTAAATTCTAACATACAGGGTTCAATTCGCCGTGATGGATGACGTGAAGATAATCCATTGAGTAGCTTTGCACTGAGAAAAAACGACAACAGCAACTGACATTACAAGAACCAAGCGATCGACTTATTATATACAGGCAAATGCATACCAACATCAATTGATCAATATTACCAAGCGATCTATTCAACAGACGTTTCAGGTTAAGGTAGTAAGTGCACGGAGCATAATTGTGCTATTGATTTCTAGTCCATCAATATATCTGTATGTCTGTCTTCTTTTCTTTACGCATCCAGCTTATTTGAAATATTTTAAAAGTATCATTCATTTTAATAAGATACTCAGTTGAACAGTTTCTGGTGCAGTGACTACTGCTAATCAAAGACTCGAGCTCTTTCGAAAGGCGATGTTTTCCTTACCAAAAACAAAAAAAACTCTTTTTGAGTTTTCAAAGCGTCACCGAGTTTAGTATTTCTTAACTATAATCACCGCGATCTTCGACGATCGAAAAGCCGACTTTCACTTAACTTGAAAGAATACTATGTTGCTTATAACCCTCTACATCAGTGGTCCCCAGTTATTTTCCACAACAAGTCACTTCAGATGATAACCATAAAACCAAGGTACAGGCCTGATGTCGTTGGAGGATACACCATTTACCAAATATAATTATGTTACATTTGTAATATTTGATCAGAGTGCAGGGAACATATCAGATTTTCGAGCGACTGATGTGGCCCGCGGGCCACCAACTGGAGACCAGTTCTCTAGATGCTAGCCCACGCTCTAAAGGCTACAGCTGCTCGAGGGATGCAATGCAGGTGAACATTTAATGCCAGGAGATGTATTCTTGGAGAACCTGAAATAATATTGGTTGTTATGGTGATAAAGTATCCAGTATAATAAAACGCATCTATGACTAAATATACGTGTTTAAATCAACGTATATGGGCAAGCGATAAGAGCCCCAACTTTCGAGATTTAAAGCTCCCCTCCCATCGTAGTAAATAAAGCCTTGATGGCCATCGATTTATCCTTATTATTTCCGAAATTCATTTTGCTTTGTTGGCTTCAGCCACAGGCGTATAGTTACTTTAACAATCATGCTATATACGTACTGTTACTGTAATGCTCTGAGAAATAGTGAAAATCCGTATGATGGGAGTGAAATACCGGTCCTGTAAAGCAGAATATTCTACACTATACTGCTAGGTATTTACTACACTATCATTCATATTTCAATACGTGACGTAACTTAAATAATAAAAATGTAGATTTACCGTATGTTATTGTTGAGCAGCTCTTAGCATGCCTGAAGTGCTCAGTAATTATTTTTCGCGATAGGCAGCATAAGTAGCTTAGAGCGTTTGATCTGAGCGAAACCAAGAGTGCAACACAATTAACCATGAAATAATTCAGATTTATAGATTAACTTAAACTTTCCCGTCAATGGGGACGGGTACGTTTGCTTGTATAGAATAATTCAGTGTGTTATGTGTTGAGAACTAACTCTTATTAGCTATCTAGAAGCCAGTGTTATTTATATTCATATCAGTGTTTGTTTTGTCGCTGTTTTTTTTTTCAACGCAAAGCTACACAATAAGCTATTTGAGGTCTGTCCACCGCGGATAATTGAACTCCGGATTTTAGCGTTGTAAGTTCGTAAACTTAGCGCTGTCCTAACGTGGAACCATATCTGTATTAGTTTATGAACATGTTAAAGTCCGGTTTTACATTTATTCGTACTGGAGAGTACATAGCCAGGTCCAATTTTAAACAGTACATTTATTTGTGCAAAAAGTTGAAAGGACATTTAAATAACTTTTTTTTTTATTCGGAGTCAATAGGGCTATAACGGACAACGACATATATATATATATTCAATATAAAAAAATTTCATATTATTGTTAAAAATATAAAATGTGTTAATTATTTACACTTATAATAATAATAAGTTACGGAGTTTCCCGAAGCTTAAATAGATTCTACTCACGTGATATGGTGACGTCATAGAACAGACTACGTGTTGCAGACCATCTTGGAATACTTTAAAAGTTGTAGTTTAAACGTCGAAAGCTAACGAAACATTCTAAACCAATAGAGCTGAACTCTGTGATAAAAATTACTTTAATTGCGGATGTTTTTTTTTTTTCATGTTCCTCTTAATTTGTCGATTGCCTCAGATTTTTACTTGCGATGGATAAATTAAAAGGTACATGAAAGGAAAACATATTGAAGTACATTTCTTCTTGGTAGTATTTTGCTAATTTCAACTATATCAGTTGAGGATCTGCGTTTTTCTTTTTCGAAAGCTCCCTCCCTCGTGATTTCGATCAAGTTTTCCGTTTTGCACTGTCTGACAGCAAATCATCCACTCCAGGAAATATCTTTGGTATAGCGTTTGATTGTACTTTAATTCTAGCACCATTGTATCATATTTATACTTTTTTTATGGAATCACGATCAGATTATGTTCCCTCAAAATATGATGAGCAGAGTCGACTATGATTCGTAACACTTGGCAATGTAAAGTTTTTATGCATCCAAGTTTTTTCTTGTCGCCTGGCCCTAGAAAACAAAACATTTTAACTTGTTAGAGTGCCAGCTCTATTATTACAACCGAACGCCACACAGTAAACCATTTTCGCAATACAAAGAGCACGATTTCGATGAAGAAAACAAATAAGCAAACTTACATATAATAGAAATAAGCATCCCACGCTTTTAACTGACTGTAATTTCTTGTGGTGGCTGGTGCTTGCGACGTCAAAAATTCTCGCTAACAGAAACATACATCCATTTTGCACATTGAGCAGTGAAAAGAATGGGTTGTATGCCGCTAAAAACTTTATAAATTAAGTTAGTTGTATATTTTTCAACAAACTTTTAATTAGAACACCAATTTCTGGATAAAAGTTAAGAAAACTAAAAAAAAAAAAAACTGTTTAAAGATCCATTAATTCTTACACTTGTTTTCCTTATGGTTCTTTACATCTAGTTTTGTGCTATTTATTAATTAGTTCGTTAACTATAGAAATTAATACACATAACACACGTCAGAGGAAGCAAGACTTATGAATATGCGTGCTGAAGCATAGTTCTAAACGTAATAATTGAATACTGTTTATTATATGTGCAATTTTGAACATAACAAAAGATCTGTACTACGATAACGGCACAGGAGATCGTTCAACAGAGAAGAACTAAATGATGGTAAGTATAGGGCTACCACTTTCATTGTATATTTTATATATATATGCGAAAATATGAAAAGATTGTGTTTTCTTAATAATGCATTATCTGCTTTAATTCAAAAAGTACCAGTCACTCTCAGCAGTTTCTTACTACATTACATCAGTAGTCGCGTATACGTTTCTTTGTATTTAGTAATTAAGCTACGTGTAATTATTTTCATGACTTTACTAGCACAGTTCCGCAAAAAAATTGCGGTCAAATCAGTATCATTATCGCAACTGTACTTCTTTAAATACATGATTTCTAAAATAATACAAAAATAATTTAATCGCAGACATCGAAATATCTTGTCTTAGGCCTAACATTATTTAGCTTTATTAAGTACGGCCAATATTCGATAAATTAACACTATAACTTGTGTACGTTTTTTGCTTAAGTTTATTTACTACTAAACTTTACCGTACTTAATACTATGAATAAATAAACTTATAATGTTATTGTACGACTTAACATTAGATCTTTTAAAAACTTTGATCAGTTTTTAATATATTGCTGTACAAAATGTCTACTAAAATACTTTTACGTCCGCCCTTTGTTTACATTCACTGAAATGAAGTGCTCGCGCGCATTCACATTTAGATAGTAAGGTACACGCGCATTTTACAGACGGACAAAACTGTTTATTATTCTAATAGATCTTGCATTGTATAAATATATATATTAATAGGAGTTGTACGGCTTCTCAAGATAACCATGCGCAGGCGGCACAGTTTTTATTTTTGGGAATAAATTTGCGTTACTACTGTTTTTACGTTTTGATTATATCTTTTTCACACCTATATATATGTGTGTGTGTATAGAAAATTAATGCTTAAACAGTCAAACAAAATCAAATCAAAAGGAAGGATTGCGTTAAAAACAGCAAATCCAAACCTGTGATAAATGACATTTTAATGAACAAAACAAGCCCAAACAAAATTAAATTATTTCGTTTTTCTTTTACTTTGGAGAGCAGTCACCTTCCCACAACTGTCTGCAGGCAGTGAAGGGTGATATAGATGTGGGAAGTTGTGGGCTTGAGCACCCACGTCTATTTTTCCTAACTTGTACTTCTTTTTATGATTTTGTTATTATTATTATCTGAGTTTCTTCACGTGATACTAGCGAACGGAGGCTAAGACTGATAGACGGCGTATCTGCACCGCAATGTGGGTCCTACTACCGCAGTCACCTCCAAAAAAACAGGACATATTATACATCCCACATTATATATATAGCCTGTACCCTGGGGATCCTTTTAATTTATGCAACATTTTAAATTTAATTTTGTTTGGGCTTGTTTTGTTCATTAATATATATATATATATTTATCGGGTGATTTAAAAGTCCCGATTTTAAATATTGTGTTGAAGTAGGTGTGGAATATCGAACATTTGTTGACATAGGGTTCTAGGCATATTGGAAGCGATTTGTTACCTAACATGATAATAGATATAAAGGTCAATCAGACGCCTCCTCTGAAACTATCAGTCTGAGGTAAAATGTGTCAATTGAAAATATTTGACTTTAATGCAAAGTGAGTTATAAAATGATACAAATTTATGCAAATCAGAGATAGAATTTGGATGACTTTGATATGATCTTTATATCATTACATCATGTCAGCTAACGTTTGTTTGTTTTTTGAATTTCGCACACAGCTACTCGAGGGCTAGTTGCGCTAGCTGTCATTAATTTAGTGGTAATAGAGTAGAAGGAAGGCAGCTAGTTAACACCGCCCACCGACAACTTTTGGGCTAGTCTTTTACCAACGAAAGGTGGGATTAACCGAACATTATAACGTCCCCACGGCTAAACGGGCGATCACGTTCGTTCGGTGACTGTATTCGAGCATGCGATTGGGCACCCTAATCACCAAACCATACCAGGTCATCATGTAACCAATGACTTCCAATATGCCTAAACATCCTGTAGAAAAAATATATAGAGGGAAATTATTAAATTACAAACAGTCCTTTCTTGCACATATATGGAATATTAACTGATATTAGGAACACGTTTAGTTTGTAAAAAAAAATATTCTTTAATCGTTTCACGAACTCTTATAAGAATCATACACCCAAACAATAATGATAAAAAACCACCTTATCATGAGTACTGAGTGTTATGAAAATGATTTTAATTATTAAGTACTAAATGTTATTGCATCAACGTCTATTTTAGCAACCTTAGCATACCGAAAAGCGAGAACAGTAAGGTTAAATATGACACACAGATGATGTACATCAGGGCCAAACATGATGTGTACAGATATTAAACATCTGGGCTAAACATGATGTGTACAAATACTAAACGTCAGGGCCAAACATGATGTGTACAAATATTAAACATCAGGGCCAAACATGATGTGTACAGATACTAAACATCAGGGCCAAACATGATGTGTAACAATACTAAACGTCAGGGCCAAACATGATGTGTACAAATACTAAACGTTAGGGCCAAACATGATGTGTACAAATACTAAACATCAGGGCCAAACAGGATGTGTACAAATACTAAACATCAGGGCCAAACATGATGTGTACAAATACTAAACATCAGGGCCAAACATGATGTGTTCAAATACTAAACATCAGGGCCAAACATGATATGTTCAAATACTAAACATCAGGACCAAACATGATGTACAGATGGAAAACATATTTTAAACATCAATTTGGAACATTTATATTTCTGTATGAGGGAGAGGGAGTGGGTACTTTAAATTTAAAATTTACGACTTTAATTGCGGTCCTACCTTTCGTATATATATTAGCACTGATTGACTTTTCTTGTTTAAAACAATAACAAGTAACTGTTATAGTAAGCCATGCAGTTAGTAGCAAAAGTGGAACAAGTTTGCAGTTTCAAATGAAGATTAAAAGCTGGGTGTTTCTGGTTTAAATTCGACTTCGCTTGACAACGATCTTACAAATTAGAATCCTTTAACGATGCCCATCCTCAGCAAGAGTTCCCATCGTTATCTGCATCATTTCACCTTGAAAACACATAATGAACTACATTTCTGATATATTTCCTGTTTTTGACATCATGTGTACCTTATTTCACTGGTGGATCGTCTACTTCTGGATCACAAATGTTCTTCACGTAGCAAAGACAAGTAAACTATTAAATTAATATCAAACATTATATTTTCAGGAATGTCACCTTTAAAACTATATATATATATATTATATCTGAAATAACGGTTTTGTTTTCAGTTTTGCGCAAAGGTCTATCTGCATTAGTCGTCTCTAATTTATATGTGAAAGACTAGAGGGAAGACAATTAGTCAACACCACCTTCCGCCATCTTTTGGGATACTCTTTTACCAACGACTATAACGTTTCCACAGCTAAAAGGGCGAACATGTTCGGTGACGGGGATTCGAATCCGCGATCCACATATTGCGAGTAGAGCGCCATAACTATGCTAGGCTACTGCTTGAAAGAGTCGTTAACTTTATCTGAATATATATAAAAAAGTTGACCTCTATATACAGCGGAACGGAAGGTCCAAGGTTTGTTCCACTGAATACGCTCTGTATTTTCAATTGCATGTAATTTATAACCACAAAAATCAGTCGTGTTATGTGGTTATGAATAGCATTGAAGATCCCGGTGACTGGTTTCTTTCCGATTCCTTCTGGTCAAAAGTTCTAAGTAAGGATGGGTTGTGACCGTACTTTTGGGTCTCTGACCTGGCCGTTTAGTCTGTATATTGAAAACACCAAATATGTTTCTTTGAAATTGGAAATGGAAAATTTGTCGCAAGTTAAATTATCAGCAAAACTCTCACTGAATTTGTAAACTTTTAAAAAATATTCTTAATACTCATTTTTTCTTATCTAATAAAGAGTAACTACTAAAATCTATAAAACATTGATACATGACACTGTCTTGGGAACTGTAATGTTGCTTAATGTAACACATATCTATTTATATTGGATAATAAATCCCAAGTCAGCCGGTGGGTTAACGATAAGTTTACGGGCTATAATCCGTGGCTCAATTTCCCGCGGTGGACACAGCACAGATAGCCCATTGTGTACCTTTGCACTAAAAAGCACAACTATTACAGCAACAACAACAACTCCAAAACCACAGTTACATGAGTAGTGTAGTTTTAAATTATATCAGCTCCTGTCAGCTCAGCCTCGATAATATTATCTCAGTGGGCTTTTTATACGTTTAGATTATTTCGCGTTTTAAAACGTACCATCGTAAGACGGACAAACTCGAGCTCCATGTCAAGCTCGAGCTCTCTTTCGTCCTGGAGGAGTAGAAAGATGCGTGTGTATAAAGGAAATCCACTCCAAGTAGTTTATCCAAATTTAAATACATTTAAAGCTTATTTGGATAACATACCCTATGGCTCGTCAGGTTCAGCTGATGGAAATTGATATTCAGGTGATTATTGTTAGGTTTAGTTTTTGTTAACTGGAAAACTATACAATATCGTGGTGTAAGAGGGCATATTACAGCCCTGGAGCAAAATTAATTTGGCTCCTTACACAGCCAAACTCTACAAATGTAACCTAAGTAAAAGAATACACAAAGTTGTAACATAAATAAGTTAAAACATGTATCTAATTATTTTGTGCAATATTAAGGTGGAAGGGTTGGGGGGGGGGGGCGTTTAGTTATTGATTCATAGTGGGCCTCGAAGATTGCTGCACCAGCCCTGATCACAAGTGGGCCTTTCATGCTTGGTCTGAAAAGTGTTACTTTTGTGTATTTTACAAGTGGGCGTATAGCAGTTGGGACTGAGTATTATGAGACAAGCCCCAGGATCAAAATATTATTCTTACTTTTCATGAGCTGAGCTATGTTTTTTCAGGTTGGTCTAAATTAGCGTTATGAGCCCTGAAGCCCCGAGCTAACGAGTGTTAATGGGTAAACGTTTTATTACTCGATAAGAACAAATATCTATCCATGTATATAAAACGCGGTTGTCCCGTCTGTCTGCTTGTGAGGAATGGCTCAAGCAATTTTGATGAAATTTGGAAGAGGACAGCATGTTTATCCCCAAAGATCGAGTTTAAACAATCGGACGAGCGGCTCGAGCTTGGCGGCCATTTAAGCTTTACCGCCTTAATACCGAGAATGAGGGCTCAACTGAGGAAGAAGGTCAGTAGCACCGAACCCAAACGTAAATGGCGTTTAATGCCGCGTGTAGCACAGGTACCTTTGAATCGGCCCGGCATGGCCAGGTGGTTAGGGCGCTCGACTCGCAATATGAGGGTCGCAGGTTCGAGTCCCCGTCCCACCAAACATGCTCGCCCTTTTAGCTGTGGGGGGTGTTTTAATGGGACGGTCAATCCCACTAATCGTTAATAAAAGAGTAGCCCAAGAGTTGGCGGTGAGTAGTGATGACTAACTGCCTTCCCTTACACTGCTAAATTAGGGACGGCTTGCGCAGATAGCCCTCGTGTAGCTTTGCGCGATATTCAAAACAAACAAACAAAAGCTTTTAATCGGCTCTAAACAATAGAAGCGGACAGCTCATGCTTTCATTTATAATATTACTTTTTAAAACATGTATTGATGGTATCTTTGATAGTCTTTCATATTTCAACCAACACAAGGCAAACAAAATTCAAGTACTAAATCTATCTGAAGAAGTTAGACAGTATTAAATTCTTTTTTTGTTATTTATGTGTTCTGTATATAGAAATTAAAAACTCCATAAATTGTGATTAATATCCATGTTCTGTTGTAAATCTAACGTTTGAGTATTGAGAAATAATAATAAAAACCTTAAAATTCAACGAATAGTTCTCATGATTGAAAAACAATAAATATGTCCTAACGTATTCAGTGGTGTAATGATAAATTTCATAATGCCGGAGACCTGCCAAGAATTGTCAGACGCTATTATCAGGGTAAAGATCGCATATTGAAAACATAACTTACATTTTTGTGACTTCATTTCAAATAGAAAAAATACATGCCGCATTGATTATTATTTCCGCCACCGAAGATAGAGTTTATGTTTTCATCCCTGTGTGTGTGTGTTTGTCAGCAAGATTTCTCGAAAACGGCTGTATGGATTTGGACGAAAGTTGGTATACATTTGGACTATAACCCAACTCAGAAGTGTTCAGTTTTTGGAAGGTCAAGGTCACAGCAAGGTGACGAAAACTCAAAAAATTAACATGGTGACCGATTTATCACACTATTTTTGCTCTATAACTCAGTCAAAAATGATTGGATTTTGATGAAACTTGGTGGGCATAAGTAGAATATTATTTCTCATTGTCCTGCCAAAAATGGTTTGTGTCTGTTGATAATGATGGACATACGGACACCTTTTCTTATTTTTTGAGAGCCAAATATGATCAACGCTTCATGGCGAAGTATGCGCTCTACTGAGTGACCCTCTAGTTTGAAACTATTACACTATAACTAAATTGAATACGCATTCAACTTTCTTTAAATTAAGTAGCAAGAAAAAAACAGAACAGAAATAACTGGATACCGTATAAAAGTCACAGCAAGTTTTAAAAACGCATATCTTATTAACTTACAATATTTCTAACTGCGCTACATTACTGATAACTTTGACTTTTATAATGCTTTGCACACCTCCTGCTCCTACCAACACGAATAACTAGAAAAATGCGACCTCTATTGTGTGTAATGTAAATAATAAGCCTTTGAAAATGTGTACATTTTTAGACACTGGGTATATTTGTAAAATATATTTTATCAAATGTCTTAATATCACATTCGTGTGTCTTAATAACCATGACGTATAAAAAAGGTTTTCATGATTTTAATGTTTTGATACCTACTCTTGAGCCAGAAAAGTCGCACAGTGCCTGACGCCATCTCTTGAGGGAGGGTGACAGAGTATGTACTTGACAAACAGCTAGTGTTCTGAGAATTTGGTTATGAAAGACATTTAAAGTTAAGTGTAAACTGAATAACTTATTTCTATATACCTATTTTGAGTTTTAGAAGTGGCAGTACTCAGCTACAATTCAGGAGTGAGAGTAGCACTCTAGCGGCATTACACCCCTGTACATGCTGTAAGTATACGGAAAAGATACGAAGGCAACAAACATTCTTCAAACCACTGTTTTTTTTACAAAAAAATAGGGGGTATTAACCTAGTAAAAAATTAATGAGTTTAGATAACATGTATTTAGGCATACTGCTTACTACATCAAAATAAATAAAAACCACTTAATTATTACATAAATGATTAGTTTCTTCAAGTGAATGTTGGTTTAAAGCAACTCAAGATCAAATAATATTTGGTGAATTGTGCTTATAATGCTCTCTTTTCACAGCACGTGAGATATATTAATACGGGTATTTCTAAAACATACTCTTTGAAATTATATATATATATATTCATTTTTTATTGTTAAACACGTTTAGCTTGGCGAAAATATGAAACAGGGAATTCCCCGAAAACGTTATAACTTAGTGACACGAGGCAAACTCAAGAACTTCATGTTCCCGGGTCGATCGTGGCCTAGTCGTTAGCATGCCGCAACTGTGAATCGTAGTATTTATGGCTCACGACCAGTTGTCACCTAAACGCGCTCCGCAGTTTAGGGCTACAGATGCGCCATAACAGAGACAGCCGGATAAGAAAGCTTAAGAGTTGGGGATGGCTGCTATAGTTAAAATTAAGGAGTTTAAGACTTGACGATGGTTGCTATAGTTTACCTGCCTTCCTTTTAGTTCACCAGTTAAAATTAAGGAGTTTAAGATTTGACGATGGCTGCTATAGTTTACCTGCCTTTCTTTTAGTTCACCAGTTAAAATTAAGGAGTTTAAGATTTGACGATGGCTGCTATAGTTTACCTGCCTTCCTTTTAGTTCACCAGTTAAAATTAAGGAGTTTAAGATTTGACGATGGCTGCTATAGTTTACCTGCCTTCCTTTTAGTTCACCAGTTAAAATTAAGGAGTCTAAGATTTGACGATGGCTGCTATAGTTTACCTGCCCTCCTTTTAGTTCACCAGTTAAAATTAGGGAAAGCTCAAAATTCTGAAACAAACAAAACAGCTAATATTTCTTGTTTGTTTTTCAAGATATATCTTTCGTTGACAATCAAAAAGTACGATTGAAGTTTGTTTTATAGCAATTATGAAATTCAAAACCTGTTTTTAAGATAAATTACTTATCCACGTAGTTTTGAAGAAAGCTTTCTCAAAAATCTTTAGCAATCTATGGTTATCTATACTAATATTTGACACTTTTTTGCTTTACCCGACGGTTTTGTTTTTGTTATGAAGATTATGAATACCTTGTATAATTTCCCATAGGATTAGTTTGTTAAATTTGATTAAAATGCCGTTAACATTATATTGGTTTTATATGATTGTAAACGTTATCCTTCTAGATTAGGTTTCCTTATGATAATTGAATTTATATTTAACTTAACAATGGATTGGTATCATCAAGGGCTTTAAATGGCCCACAGAATTGTAAAACAATAGAATAAGACTGAATAAAGCAGAAGGTGATCTTGAATAGGCCTTCTGTTATATTGTATTTAGTCACTTTGTTGATATGCCCTAAGTTTGTGCTTCGACACAGCACGTATTTGGGAAAAAACACGAACTGATTTAAAATACTTCTCAGAAGAGAATGGAAACTTGTAGGGTATGTTACGCATTTCGAGAGTTTGTTTTTGCCAAGTTTCAACTCTGTGTCTCAAGGAGGATTTAGTGTTCCGAAACTTTTAGGGGTGAGTCAGGCATGGTAGAAAATGCAAATACAGAGTTGGGAGGGGGATTTTCAACTATTTCATTCATAAATAGCTTAGTAACGTCATTGTCCTCAATTGTTGCTGATTTCAGCAGCATATATATATATCATGAAATGGATTCACCGTTCCTGAGTCTCCCTGAGCAGTAAGAGTTACTACAGTGACATTATTGGCCTGATTGTTGCTGTTTCCAGCAGCATGGGTATCATGAAAGGGCTTCATCGACCCCGAGTGTCACGAAGCAGATACGTTTTACCACGTGTGATTGCAACAAGGACCCGTGGCTACTTATAAACCCGGTTGCTGCGGCAAAGATAACCTTTAGATTATTGAATCCAAGTACACACCTTTGGTGGAAAAACATTTCATGTGAACTGTGGCCACAAAGTAGTAACCATTGTTCAAAGGAAAGACTTCAACATGGTTAACTCTGACAGCAACAAAGAAAACCCTTACAATGCTATAGGCATACTCGAGTTACACTTGTGTTGATAGAAAGTGCTGTTGGACATAATGAAGGGGTCGTTAGGATGCTGGGAGGCGAGGGATATTAGTTCTATGATGAAAATGTAATGAAACCCAAATACGATACAAATACGTACAAAATGTACCATAGAGTCAAAATTTCATTCTGTTAAGCCTACAGCATGAGAAATAGTGGCTAACATCTATTATAACTAATGTGTTTCTGTGATATCCTGAGCAAATAGTGGCTAACATGTGGTATAGCTGACGCGTTTCAGTGATATCATAAGAAACGGTGGCTAACATCTATTATAGCTAATGTGTTTCATTGATATCAGGAGAAAGAGTGGCTACATCTATTATAGCTAATGTGTTTCTGTGATATAATAAAAAACAGTGGCTAACATCTATTATAGCTAATGTATTTATGTGATATCATGAGAAACAGTGGCTAACATTTATTATAGCTAATGCTTTCAGTGCTTCAGCATTTAACAGGCAAAAAGCCCGCATCTCTTGGTATGTGAATTTGTTTCTGTTGAAATAGTGCAAGTTTACATTGTGTACTATAAACTGGAACAAAATTCACTCCCAAGTTTTGTACTATGAAACGATGTTCATGAATCTCCTTGTGTCCATGTGTGCCTTGACGCACAATACACACTTGTGTAGGGTTTTTTACCCCAAGAAACATTTTCAAACCGAAATTGAAAAGCACAAAAGGTTAGGAAATAACCATTAAAAACTGGAGCATAATCCACTTTTTTATGTTTTCCGACGCTCTTTCCCTGCTTAGTCCACATATCCTCTAAGCCCACTTTGATAAGATAGCAGTCAGTGTAAGTACGAAATTATAATGAACTGAACTGAAAAAAAAAAGACATTTGTTTTTACTGTTGTCTCTCTGTACTACGAAAAAATTACAGTTTGGTTCAAAGTGGCTTCTTACTTTAAATTTCTTTACTAAATTTTTGATTGTTCAGACAGATACTCTGGGGCGTCGACCCTGCTCCTCTCCGTTCCTATATCTATGATTAAGAGCAAGCTAACGACATTTTGATGTAATTAACTGACAGATGCACATTGTTAGACAGGTCATAAAACTTACAAATTTTGTTATTTTTGCTGTGTGAAGGAAAAGAGGTCTTCCTTTAATATCTAGTTAGAAGTAAAAACCACAGGTGGAGAACTTTTAGAAGATGTTGATATGGCCAACCTGCCTTATGATTTTTTTTGACGACGTTTCGGTGAGAATACACGGAAGTGCAACGAAACGTCGTCTAAGAAAAAGCTAACCAGGCAGGTTGTCAATATATTAATTTCGTCTGTTATCAGACATGTTGCAGAAAGGCAAACCTAAAATCTCTATAAGTGATTTCGAAGATAAACAAAGTCACACCTGAAGTTTTATTATATTTTAGTTTTGGATTTCTGCAACATGTCAGATGATAGACAAAATGAAGACAGAGCTCGTGGAAGCTGTGTAGTCTAATACAATGTACGTCAAGCTGATACAGGTTTCTAACATATACAAACTTCACCACGTGTTGTCTGCATGATGTTTCAATGAATGCTGACTACATTTTTGTGTGATGTTGCAGTGAATGTTAACAATTGTTTTGTGTGATGTTGTGATTAACATTAACAACTGTTATTTGCGATGTTGCAGTGAATGTTAAAAACTCTCTTGTGTGATGTTGTAATGAATATTAACAATTGTTATGTGTGATGTTGCAGTGAATGTTAAAAACTGTCTTGTGTGATCTTGTAATGAATATTAACAACTGTTATGTGTGATGTTGCAGTGAATGTTAAAAACTGTTTTTATAATATTGTAGTGAATATTGACAACTATTTTGTGTGATGTTGTAGGGAGTGTTAATTACTGTTTTGTTTGATGTTGCAATGAATATTAACAACTGTTTTGTTTGATGTTACAATGAATATTAAAAGCAGGTTTCTGTGATGTTGCAGTGAATATTAAAAACTGTATTTTATGATGTTCTAGTGAATATTGATAATTGTTTTGTATCGATAAGAAAGCTGGCAGTGAGCGGAATTTAATTATTAATTAAATTTTGAAATTACTAATGTGCAGTTGGTCTTAAACCAAACAGTTTTGACATTTACATATCTTCTCAAACTGCTAACGTTCTAGTTTTGTTAGCAGTTGTTTGGTTAAGTACAGACATTTGCATTTGTTATTACCTAATGTAACCAGTCATATCATCTCTTACCCGTTTTATCTATACTGAAAAGCGACACAAAACATCTTATAAGTAGCTATTACCAAAGTTTAAAATGTTATAATGATTTCCTTTTTATTTATCTGATTTTTACATATTAACTCCATTAACATGATATATCGCGATATCATCCTTCTTATTGTTTAATAACCCGAATTAACATGAAATAACCACTTTTGTTTCTAATAACTCAACAAATCTGTTGTTTCGCATAATATTAACTAATCTGACTGCTCCTGTTTCTTAATTAGTTGATGTATTGTGACGCAAAATGCACCTGTAATAACCTAATGCAACCGGCTATAAGCCATCCAGTCACTTATAATCTGATGTTACCCGGTATAATTACTCACTTGGATTAACCTAAAATACAACTTAGTATTGTAAATATCCACGTTAATGCCATACTTGATTATTATATGGATTTTGAAAACTCTTTGTCAGAAAGTAATCTTGGTAACACGAGAAAACTCTATCAGAAAGTAACTGTGGTAAGTTATCTTGAAAACATATGAGAAAACTCCCTATCAGAAAGTAACTGTGGTAAGTTATCTTGAAAACATGAGAAAACTCTCTATCAGAAAGTAACTGTGGTAAGTTATCTTGAAAACATATGAGAAAACTCCCTATCGAAGGGTAATATTTTTGTAACTATAAGATAAAACTCGTAAACTCGAGCACATAAGTTGAACAAGATAACAACATCTGTAATGAAGGTATTAAATTATTGCCCTCAGGTTTCCCATAGTTAAAAGGAAGCAATGATAGAGAAACTCAGTATTGGAGACAAAATCGTGAATGTTTAGGTAAAGTCTTGTTTAAATTCTGAAATGTTGCTCTAAAACACTGATTGATTATTTAAGAGTTGGTAGAAACACTAAGACATTTTGAAATTTAGGATCAGAACTTTCAAGTACTGACATGACATCTAAAGAAACACCACGTTGTCATAACAACAATGCGTTTTCTGTGACCTACCTACCGCAGGAGTTCTTGTAATAACCTAACAGGTTATGTGAAACTGTCCTATTAAAATGCCTTTGTGTGCCACGTTGAATCAGTTTCCATAGACACTAGAAAAGTTTCTGTTGTCATTGCAACAAAGAACTTTATATGTAAAATCTTTCATTACCTTCATCTGTCATGTGCAGGCTGTTACCATAGCAACTATATAATTGCAATTTTTATTACTCTGACGTTTCATATAACCAAGATGGTAAGAAGACAAAACAAAGCATCACTGTAAAATCAAATGTTGCTACCTTAATGTCTTGTGTCAGGTGTTCATATAACAATTAATAGTTCTTTTTCTAACAAGGATGCAGTATCTGAAGAAGTTTATCATAAAGAGTTAAAAATAACAAAATGTAACGTACTGCGCAGATTAGTGGCTATTTTGATAAAATAGTCAGTTTCCATAGTAACTTTTACTCTACCTACGCAGTTACGCAAGGCACTAACCAGACACATTTTGGTGTAGAATTATTTCGTAATGCAAAAACTTTCATTGTCATCTTTTATGAGACGAAGTTTCTAGGCTCTTTTTTTTAAGTGAGGCTTCCTTACAGCTTTCAAACTTGGTTACCAACCACTGGTAACCAGAGTATCATTAACTTGGACAGTATCCAGCGGTAGTTTTCAAAATGGTAGCATTTATGTCATTGTGAAACACATAGCTTGTGGCTGAGTGTTCTATACCTGTATAATTTTTATAATAGAAATGAGCCATGTATACTAAACAGCTTGTAATATGCAGCTTATAGAGTAACTATAACATACATGTACAGCTTGTGGATTATAACTGTGTGATGTGTAATTGTACAGCTTGTGGCTTACAGCTGTATGGTGTGTAATTGTACAACTTATGGCTTACAGCTTATGGTGCGTAATTCTACAACTTGTGGCTTACAGCTGTATGGTATGTAATTATATAGATTATGGCTTACAGCTGTATGGTGTGTAATTGTACAGCTGTGCCTTACAGATCTATGGTGGGTAATTTTAGAGCTTGTGGCTTACAGATGTATGGTGTGTAATTGTACAGCTTGTGGCATACAGATCTATGGTGTGTAATTGTACAGCTTGTGGCATACAGATCTATGGTGTGTAATTTCACAGATTGTGGCGTACAGCTGTATGGTGTGTAATTGTACAACTTATGGCTTACAGCTTATGGTGCATAATTCTACAACTTGTGGCTTACAGCTGTATGGTATGTAATTATATAGATTATGGCTTACAGCTGTATGGTGTGTAATTGTACAGCTGTGCCTTACAGATCTATGGTGGGTAATTTTAGAGCTTGTGGCTTACATATGTATGGTGTGTAATTGTACAGCTTGTGGCATACAGATCTATGGTGTGTAATTTTACAGATTGTGGCGTACAGCTGTATGGTGTATAATTGTATAGATTATGGCTTACAGATGTATGGTGTGTAATTGTACAGCTTGTGGCATACAGATCTATGATGTGTAATTTTACAGATTGTGGCTTACAGCTGTATGGTGTGTAATTTTACAGATTGTGGCGTACAGCTTTATGGTGTGTAATTGTATAGATTATGGCTTACAGATGTATGGTGTGTAATTGTACAACTTGTGCCTTACAGATCTATGGTGGGTAATTTTACAGCTTGTGGTTTACAGATGTATGGTGTGTAATTTTACAGCTTGTGACTTGCAGATGTATGGTGTGTAATTTTACAGCTTGTGGCTTACAGTTGTATGGTGTGTAATTGTATAACTTTTAGTTTACAGCTGTATGGTTTGTAATTGTACAGTTTGTGCCTTACAGATCTATGGTGTGTAATTGTATAGCTGGTGTTTTACAGCTGTGTGGTGTGTAATTTTACAGCTTGTGAATTAAAGCTGTAGGGTGTGCAGTTGTACAGCTTGTGGCTTACAGCTGTAGGGTGTGCAATTGTACAACTTGTGGCTTGCAGATGTATGGTGCGTAATTTTACAGCTTGTGGCTTATAAATGTATGGTGTATAATTGTATAGCTGGTGTTTTACAGCTGTGTGGTGGGTAATTTTGTAGCTCGTGGTTAACAGCTGAATGGTGTGTAATTGTACGACGCATAATTTACAGTTGTATAGTGTGTATGGTGTACCTAAGTATAATACATAGTTTATAGCTGTGATGTGTATTCAACATCAGCTAATAGTTTATAGCTGTATGGTGTACCTAAGTATAATATATAGTTTATAACTGTGTTGTGTATTCAACATCAGCTAATAGCTTATAGCTCTATGGTGTAACTAAGTATAATATATAGTTTATAGTTGTGTTGTGTATTCAGCATCAGCTAATAGTTTATAGTTGTATGGTGTATCCAAGTTCAGCTAATAGTTTATAGCTGTATGGCGTATTTAAGTTCAGCTAATAGTTTATAGCTGTATGGCGTATTTAAGTTCAGCTAATAGTTTATAGCTGTATGGTGTATCCAAGTTCAGCTAATAGTCTATAGCTGTATGGAGTACCTAAGTATAATATATAGTTTATAGCTGTGTTGTGTAATCATCATCAGCTAATAGTTTATAGCTATATGGTGTACCTAAGTATAATATATAGTTTATAGCTGTATGGTGTATCCAAGTTCAGCTAATTGTTTATAGCTGTATGGTGTATTTAAGTTTACTTCATAGTTTATAGCTGTATGGCGTTTTCAAGTTCACCTCATGGTTTATAGTTGTATGGCGTTTTCAAGCTCACCTCGTGGTTTATAGCTGTATGGCGTTTTCAAGTTCATCTCATGGTTTATAGCTGTATGGCGTTTTCAAGCTTACTTCATGGTTTATAGTTGTATAGTTTATTATGTTTGTTTATTGAAGGAAAATGTAAAAACATAGTTCAGAAATCCATCAAAAGGTGGCATACCCAGCAGTCCTATCTTAGAGGATGAAAAAATATCCTTAAAACAACCAAAATCAAACACGTGCACGAGCTGTATCTGTGTGTTTAAATAGCTAAAGGATGTATGTTTTTGTTTTTAAGTTCTAGAATATTATTTTCAGTATTTTACTTGACAGATTACGAAATGGAATTGAGCTACAAGTTAATATTTTTTCTCTCTGGTCTTCATGCAAGAGTAACGTAAATCGTCATTGTTTTGTATTGTCGTTCTTTGTATCTAATAACCAAAGTATTCCTTATTAAGATACTGCCATTTGTTTCAGTGGCAACAGGTTACTTTAGCTAGCATTACCTGACCTTTTACGATTAGATGTTGAAATATAGCAACTGCCTCTGTTCATGTTTCTTTATATTATCTTTTGAGTCTACAATAAGTGTCATAAAAATATGATATTGTTCTGATAGCTATAGTTAATATAGTAGATTAGAACATGGCTGTAATTAAGGACTTTTATTTTTATTTGTAATTTTTATAGAATTATTTGGCAAACTGTAAATGTTTACTCGCAACCATTTTGTTTTTTATCTTCCAATCACAAGATGGTAGCTTTGTAACCATAACAGAAAGTGTATATGTTTATAAATGTTACACAGCACAATGATTTAGTGTAAATATTTGTTAAAGTTACCTATTACAAAGCATAGACCTAGTATTGGTAACCAAAATATCACAATTATTTATTAAAAAGTACTTTTACCGTGAATTCTTGTTTTAACAAGCGTAGCAGTATTATTGTGTTAAAAAAGTGTGTTTACTTAGTGTTCAGGTTTGTTAAATAACAAATAGAAAATAATCTAAACTCCAAATCCATTTATTTTAAATTTTTAAACTTGCTATCGAACTCGAGGCCCTGAAGCGACAAGAAACCAGGTTCCATGATCTGATTAAAGGGTGTGAATGGATTGTACAGTGGATTATCCTGTCAAGATAACAAAGGCCAACACAGAAGGACGAGGAGTAAAATTCTTCATTTTAGGTTTGTGTTTTAATACTTTATATTTCGATGGAAAAAAACAATATCCAAGAATTAGAATGGAATATATAAGTCGCATCTGACAGGAACAGAAAGGATGGGAATGTATGTTGTACCATTTGAATCTAAACAAACATTGATTAAACCTGTAGATAATTCATTAGTCTTTTATTAGCCAAGAAGATACAGTAGTTAGCTAGGGAGTAGGACCAACTTGACAAGAAATACACAGAACTACATAATCAGGCGTTTTGGGATAAAACGTTATGTTTCTAGATATCTTTAGAAAAGAATCAGATAAACGAAAAGGACTGCAATGTTATCCAGGTCTGAGAAATTACATTACACAAACGTGGAAAGAATTAGATTTCCATGAAGTGGTATATGAAAATATCATTGGATAGTTAGTAAGAAAACGCTGAGAGTGGCCATAAAACTACCAATTAGGGGTATAACTGGCTTCGCTGAATTCATTTATTTGTTTCAATTATAGAAAAACATAATTCATTTACCATGTTCATTAACCTCTGCTACATCGATAAGGCATTTTCCTGTCGACTAGACTAACTAACGAAAGCATGCACTACATCGGTCTAGTCGAAAGGAAAATGCCTTATTAACTAACGAAAGCATGCATATACAATTTTAGAGCCTAAAGAATCGCCAACTCATAGTCTTCGGTGAAACACATTTTATGACTGGTGAGAGATAGAAATCATTTTAGTAACACTACCTACACACGTGTGAACAACAGGCTCTAAATGTGAGAACAGAGGGAGAGGAGATAAGATGCATCACATTATCTTTCACATTTTTCACATCATCTAAGGCAGTGAGTATACTTACACTCAATGATTATCAGGCTTCTTACATCAAACTCTGAATTCAAGAACTAGCAAGTAAACTAATACATACATGCATATATATAGGCACTGGTTCTTCAAATGTGATTTTGGTGGAAATATTATAATCCTTTCTGTAAAAGTAGCCACTGTATTCCTGCTGTATCTTCTTTTAAGCGCATATATACATATACACAAATTGCCTACAACATTTAGAGCCAGAAAATCTCTTAACGTGCCTGCTCTTCAGTCACGAACCCTCGTACATACAAAGATACATACACGAAAAACTACAACAGTGGAACATTTCGGTGCGCCTTTCCCCTGTAACTTCATATTCATACCCACATACATACGTGGGAGGAAAGATGACATTTTATGATCTTCACGTGCCGTTCGTTAATGCACTTGTTCAAAAGTGTTTTTTTATCTTTTTTGGGACATTATTTTTCAATTAGTGTTAACTTTTCACCGTTTCGCAAGCTCATTCCGACTTTTTATTGTGTTACTTCGTAATATTCAGGAAAAAGGAAAGTAAAGTATATTGGTTTAATAGATTGATCTTGAATTTTACATCAAATAAAGACATATCACGTAACTTCTTATTTTGTTAATTTTCCTCAGTAATGTTCGTGAATCCACGATATTCTGTTAAGATGTGATTAAATGTTTTAGTTACGGTTTCAAATGAAATCTTAGAAGATTGTTTGTTTGAGGTTAAGCACAAAGCTACACAATGGGCTATCTGTGCTCTGCCCACCGCGGGTATCGAAACTCGGTTTCTAGCGTTGTAAGTCCGCAGACATACCGCTGTGTTACTAGGGGGCAATCTTAGAAGAAAGCACGATTAAGTATCACACATGCATACATCTATATCTTAAGCTAATCTCTATTCTTTCGCAGTCTGCGGGTTCAAATCCCCGTCACCGAACATGTTCGTCCTTTCAATCGTGGGGGCGTTATAAAGTAACGGTCAATCCCACTATTCGTTGATAAAGAAAGAGTAACCTAAGAGTTGGCGGTGAGTGTTGTTGAGTACCTGCCTTCCCTCTTGTCTATCACTGCTAACGCAGATAGCCCTCGAGTAGCTTTGCGCGAAATTCAAAACGAACCAAACTGTTTTTGTTTTTTTATTATCCTGGTATACGAGCGAATTTCCAATCATACTTTAACATTGGTGAAAGATTCTATCGTATAAAGGAATCTTGTTTTTCTTTACATTTTAAAAACATATAATTTTTTATATTTTACAAAATTGTGACTATTAGTCGACAAACCTTTACTTCTAGTTAAGGACACAAAAACTCAAAATGAATGGCCTATATTTTCTATGTGCGCCAAAGGGCTTAAGCTATTAATTTTATTTAATCAAATCAACGGGTCCACAAATACACACGCCAACTACAATATTTCCAGTCTTAACTTATTCTAAAAGCTTTTCAGAGAGACATACAGACATATTAATGATTGTAAGTCTTTTACGACAGTTATTTATTTGTTGTTGTTAGGATCGGAAAAGGAGTAATTTTGAAAATGTGGTGATACTGAACCAAATTTCAGGTCAATAAACAACCGTTGTTGTTGTTGTTGTTGTTTGTATTAAGCACAAAGGGTTATCTATGCTCTGCCTACCACGGGTATCGAAA
Organism: Limulus polyphemus; assembly: GCF_000517525.1. Taxonomy (NCBI): domain Eukaryota; kingdom Metazoa; phylum Arthropoda; class Merostomata; order Xiphosura; family Limulidae; genus Limulus; species Limulus polyphemus. Next base: position 253,065 of record NW_013666528.1, on the reverse strand, counting down.
CCCGGTTTCTAGCCGCTGTGCCATAAACAACCGAAAATGTTGGATGCAATTACATCTAAAACTAAGACTCACTGAAGTATTACTTTGAGTATGCGTATAAAGTTTCTACAGGGATAATTAAAGATATGTTGAACAAAGAAATTTTCTATTTAATATACGCGTTGCATTAAGCAGAGTTTAAGAACTTCTGTTAGAACGTATAAATTCGTAACTATCGACGTCGAACATACTTAATATAGAAATATTTTCATTAAATACACGGAAAAGGAGACCTACATGTATTATTTGTTTGTTTTCTTGTTAAGCCTAAAGCTACGTAATGGGCAATCTGTGTTTTGCCCACCGCGGGTATCGAAACCCGGTTTTAATGTTGGAAGCCGTCAGACTTACCGTTGAGCCACTGGGGGAAGGGGCCATACGCGTATTAAATGTAATACTTAATAATTTTGAAAGCATTAATACATATTAATTTGTACATAACAATTTTCACCGAATTTGAACATAATACTTTGTGCTAAATAGTTTTGATAAGAGTTGCACATAGTAACTTCAATATAATTCATAAGTAAATATATTTTGTTACAGAAACCTGTACACAACAATGTTCAATTAATTAAATTTTGCCGACTTTAACACATTTATCTCTTTCGAAACACAAATTAGTCCTGTTAGTTTACAGCATTATCGACAGCGTTTTTTTTATGCTTCTGTGTGACTTTTTCAATGTCGAAACGGGAAACGGAGAACACATACAATTATCAAATCCATAAATTCCAGGACAGATGCTACCGATTCTTATACTAGAGGAAATATTTATTCACTTAATATCGACCTTGATATTAGAATTGAAAGTCGTAATTTGTGTTCCTGTTATCCAGTATTGAGCTAGGATGACGTGAGATGTCTTTACTTTGTGTAGTGTGAGAGGGTCAATGTGTAAAGCTAAATTTTCATTTAGATACTTGCCACATAGAGCGGGATTTTTTCAGTTATTATAGCGTTGGGTATGTTAAGGTACCTTCCACACAGAGTGGGATTTTTTCAGTTATTATATAGTTTGGTATGTTAAGGTACCTTCCACACAGAGTGGGATTTTTTCAGTTATTATAGAGTCTGGTATATTAAGGTACCTTCCACACAGAGCGGGATTTTTTCAGTTATTATAGAGTTTGGTGTATTAAGGTACCTTCCACACAGATCGGGATTTTTTCAGTTATTATAGAGTTTGGTATATTAAGGTACCTTCCACACAGAGCGGGATTTTTTCAGTTATTATAGAGTTTGGTGTATTAAGGTACCTTCCACACAGAGCGGGATTTTTTTTCAGTTATTGTAGAGTTTGATATATTACGGTACTTTCCTCACAGAGTGAGGTTGTTAGTTACTGTAGAGTTTGGTATATTAAGGTACTTTCCACACAGAGTGAGGTTCTTAGTTACTGTATAGTTTAGTATATCAAGGTACTTTCCACACAGTTATAGTTATTGTAAGTTGGTGTATTAGTACGATGCTCACTAAATTGAGTTAGTTAATTGCTATATTAGAATACTGACCATTTACGCTTTTGTAACTTTTTTTACCGTGCTATTTGTTTATTGAATGACTGACTATATTCTGAGATTTGCCTTATGAAAAATGCATCTTTTACCTCGAGCATAACACAGCTGTCTTTTTAAATGTATTCAGTATACTGTGTTTTCTCAGTTTATGAGAAAACTTACTTGTCCTTGAGCTGCATTCTGTCATTTGTTTGTTGCCTGACAACTTTTCGACGCATAGTGGTAATAACGTAAATTTTCACCTGAATGTTAGTAAATGTCAAGATAATAGGTGAGCACGGAACTTTAAGAAACTTATCCCAGCATATCGCCGCAAAAAAATCTCCACGATAATTTAGTGGTTTTCTCTCTTCACATTCGCGGGTGAGCACGCATGTGAAAGTCGATGTTCACGGATCGGTCGCGAGGGACGGGATGCTCGAGATGAGAGCACGTGACCAGTAGCAGGAGCAGCTATGTGGACTGTACACACACGCATTTAAAACCTGCGAGTTCAACTTTCTAACTGCCAATCAGTAACAATCGCAATTCCTTGTGATCACAGAACCTGTGAGTATTAAAAGCGATATTTGGGTAAATATTTCAATGTGTCTATCCTTATAACTTGGGCTGGTGGTGTAGAGTCTAGTTTCTTATTTTATGAGGCAAAGTACGGCTAGGTAACATTGTGGACCAAACTATCAAAGTGTTGTATATACGAGCTGAAAAAAAAGGCTGGTTGAGGATCCGTAAAAATACGTTATGCCCATTATAAAACTCTCTAAGACATTACGTACTCGTGACAAATAAACTCGTCACCATGACTCTCGTGGTAGACACAACAATGGAGTCTCTATCCCGAAGTTCCTCCGTGATCACTACGACACTTCCAAAGCTGCCCGAAGACTCGGACTGTGACACAGATGTGTCTTCTCCAGACCTGTTATCCTCCCTGGCGAGGAGTAATTTCCAGCGGTCCCCAAAAGTAGGCTTTTTGGAACTTAAACAAATAGAAGGCCCCGATGTCAGTTGTCGGCGACTACGACAACCTCGTTTGTCGCTTCACGGTATCCCTATTCATCACCGTCCTCGTAAGCGGCCTCGCGACCCTCGTTACCGAAAGTTTCAGCTGGTGACATATAACATCTTGGAGAGACCTCGAGGATGGAAGGTCGTAGGTTACCACCTCTTCATGTGAGTAAACAATATCCACTCTTTAACAGTAAATGAGTGAATGTCACACCAAACAAACACTTTAAGTAATTTCCTATTTTACTCCATTTTATAATTACAGGAATTCCTTGTCCACGAAGCTTATATAATTTTACCTGTTTTCATGATTATTTGCAATGTAAGCTTCTCGTCAGATTTTTTTCCAGCGTAACTATATAAAAGTCCAGATAGTGTATTACAACTGTCCACAGAAAAACTTTTATGGTTTGAATAAGAAGAGGAAACATCTCTCCCTCTTCGAATTATGTTGTTTATATCCTAAATTACTGTTACACAAAATGTTAACTTGTGATCCATGACTGTTTGGAGGCTACCATTTCTTTATGCTATCTATAACCTATATAGAGTTACAGCTAAGTTTACTTGGAGACCTGCAGATGTCTGGAAGATCTCGAAAGAAGTAAGCTACCATTTCTTTATGCTATCTATAACCTATATAAAGTTACAGCTAAGTTTACTTGAAAATCTGCAGATGTCTGGAAGATCTCGAAAGAAGTAAGCTACCATTTCTTAATGCTATCTATAACCTATATAAAGTTACAGCTAAGTTTACTTGGAGACCTGCAGATGTCTGGAAGATCTCGAAAGAAGTAAGCTACCATTTGTTTATGCCATTTATAACCTACTAGTGGAGTATCCGGCGTTGCTCGGATGAAAATGGCTTTAACTGATTTAGTTCTTTATTTACATGCTAATTGATTGATCTACTGTAAAGCTTTTTTGTACACAATACTTTTTTATTTAGCTGTTAGGAGAAAAGAAGAAGAGATTATTTTCACTTATAAAAGCCTTCTTGATCACACGTTACAAAAACACACACACACAAAACAGGATTTTCCTATTTGAGTTGTATCCGTACTCTGAATTTAGAATTTGTAGCTGTAAAGATGTGGCCGTGCATAAAGAACAGACTCACAGAGAGAAAGAGAGAGACATTCACGTTTATATATATATATAGATATACTATTACAGAAAAGCTTACTTGGAGACCTACAGTAGTCTGGAAGGCCCCGAAAGAAGTAGGATATAATTTTTTTGACATCTATATTCTATACAGTGTTACAGAAAAGCTTACCAGTGGCCTAAAATGTTTGGAAGACTTTGAAAAAAGTAGCCTACCATGGTTTTATGTCATATAGTGTATCTTAATAAGTCACACATGATTTCTAGTGACCGTTTTGTATGCTAAATTTATCGTAAGGTGTGTAGTTGACAAGTGACATTAAATTCTGGATTCATCACCTACGCATTTGCAGGCTCTGGTGACAGTGCTTTTAAATCTTTTAAAATATGACCAACGCATAATAGTTAATAGCATCATATAAATCGAATCATGAACACGTACTGTAATTACGAAAGTTTAAATAAATGAACACACGATATATATATGTATGTCCTTTTATTTGAACTTAGCAATGGTACATAACGTTTTGATGATTATATATATATATGTATAATATTTATAATGCAACTGTAAACGGTTTAAACTGAAAGTAATTTTATGTAGAATAGAATAAGGCAATTAATTTTCATCTAACTTTTTGAAATCTCAGAAATTGGAAGAACTGATGAATTTTGCATTTTGTCAAATTTCCGTTCTTATTTCTTTTGTTTATTATATTATATTATTAAGGTGGGCTTTTTCTTAACATAAAAAGTTAATATTCAACTGGAAACGCGCAAGGAGGCATCGTAATATAGAGAGCAACTGAACTGTTTATAACTGATCGAGTTCTTCAAAACAATATTTCAATTACCACACTTGTTAGGGGACATAATATTTCCATTTATTTCTACCTGGATTGTTAAGAGATATCAGCTGCTTTTCAGCTGGCAATTCTATCATTTGTATTATGAACTAATATATTTTCACATTTTGATAACTTAAGCTGCTATTAACCGTTTCAACAACATCTGCTTTCTCAGTAGTTTCGTATGGAAGATAAACACGTGTCGAAGTTCCTAATCTATTACGTATTAAATAACAACAGTTAATCTGTTCTGAAATGATAACTGGTTAAACAATCGAACATGACTCTACCCCGTAAGTTCACCGATGAGTCAGTGGTAGATTTACTGAATACAACGCGAAAATATGGGGTCCGATTCCTCGTACTAGACAGAGTGCAGATAGCTCATTATGTCGCTTTGTATTAAGAAAACAAACACTCTATTTCTTAAGTCCCCCAGGTGCGTCAGCGGTAATTTTACGAGGTTAGAGTCTTCGCGGTGGATGGAGCACATATTACCCATTGTGTAGCTTTGCGCTCAAACAGTAAGAACTATATTGTAAACTTGCTGAAAAATAGGCTTAAGCAGGAATAGCTCCATACGAATGCTCAATCACTGAAATTTGAAAGGACTGTTTTGTGCAAACTTCAGTTACTCAGTTACACTATTGAAGACTTCACATTTACAATAATTTTTAACTGAAGAAACTACAATCTGAGTATTCTTACTTTAACTGCACCAGAACAAAATACGCATAATCAATGTTTACGTTATGCAAATACTATGTAAAATGGCACCACGTAGCGAAAATGATTAATATATAAAATCGCCCAACGGATCTGAAAAATTAAAAACAAAGTTATTAATTTTGTTGAATAATCTCGTGACATGATAATAATATGTTCAAACCATTAACCATGCTACAGTGGTTGAATAAAAGTGTTTTTGACTTCACTTTTGGAGAGGTTAATAACTATAGTATGTTTATATAAGTCTCAAGGTTTGTTTGTTTGTTTGTTTATTGTTACAAAGCTACGCAATGGGCTATTCGTGCTCTGCCCAACACGGGTATCGAAACACAATTTTTAGTGTTATAAGTCCACAGACTTGTCGTTCAGCCACTAGTGACACCTCCAATGGCACAGCGGTATGTCTGCGAACTTACAACACTAGAATCCGGGTTTCGATACCTATGGTGGGCAGAGCACAGATAGCCTATTGTGTAGCTTTGTGCTTAATTACAAACAAACCACTAGTGTCAAGTCTCAGGGTAACATTTAAAATACCAGTGATTATAGAGTTAAAACGTTCTGGTAGTGTTAACAATAACTTCAATGCGACGCTCTTGATATCAGTGACAATTGTTTCGAAGTGAATTCTCAACACCCAGCTACTGTACTTCGAACCACTTATTGCTTTACCAGATCGCATTACCTCTGACGTGCTGATCCAATTTGCTGTATGATAGTTTTATAGTACCAAATCACTTTAAGACTTTTTTTTCCTGCCCCTTTAAAAATTACTTTCATTGTTAGTTTAGAAGTTTCAGTAAGTTATTGGGTGAAAAATATATTAGACATAGCTTATCACATAGAGGTTCATACGCACCTGACAAGCCCCCCCCCCCCCCACGTGGCACAGCGGTATGTCTGCGAACTTACAACTCTAGAAACCGGTTTCGATACCTGTGGTGGGCAGATCACAGATAGCCCATTGTGTAGCTTAGTGCTTAATTCCAAACAAACAAACAAACGCACCTGACAAGCATTCTTAATGAAACGCTCTAGCTTAGATACCTTTAAGCTGTTGTTATTTTTATGAAACTGGTCATATCTTCAGTTTAAAACAATTCCTTAAGGTCAGATTGTTTGTTGGATCGCACACCATGACAGATCTTGAATTGTGCCAATTTATAAATATCCAAACTGTTTTAATGTGTTTCTTGGATACTTTCGTCCAAAGCTACACGAGGACAATCTGCTTCAGCTGTCCGTAAGTTTAAACTGATAGACTTATATAGAAGACAGCTAGTTCACAGCACTAATCACCAAATTATTTGATAGACTTATATAGAAGACAGCTAGTTCACAGCACTAATCACCAAATTATTTGATAGACTTATATAGAAGACAGCTAGTTCACAGCACTAATCACCAAATTATTTGATAGACTTATATAGAAGACAGCTAGTTCACAGCGCTAATAACTAAACTCTTTGATAGACTTATATAGAAGACAGCTAGTTCACAGCGCTAATAACTAAACTCTTTGGTAGACTTATATAGAAACAGCTAGTTCACAGCACTAATCACCAAACTCTTGGTCTACTCTAATCGAAGAGTGAGACTTGACCGTTACTATTATAACACGCCCATGGCCAAAGTGTGGAGGGTCATTTTGCGGCAACAGAACGCGAAACATGGATCCCAGAAACACAGCTCGGCACGTCGAACACGAGAGCACGCTCGGATTTTTTTTTGAATCATGTTATATGTTAGACTAAAGTAAAGTTCAACATAACTTATTTCTTATAATAAGCTAAACTAAAAAGAAAAACAGATCATTTCTTCATATAAAATCATCTTTTTGTATGCTTTAAAGTACCGAATGTAACTTTATACTAATACCTTGGAAGTTCATCAAGTGTTCAGCGTTATATAAGGTAAGGTCATGTGCTAAACCTTCTTGTTGATAGTAACAGACATTCATATCTAAGTTAATGTTATTATTTTAAACTACGAAGAAAGTCAAAAGCTTTGTTTTAGAAATCAAAAAATGGAAAAATAGTTTATTGAGGTATTGTAGTAATAATGGTACAACAGCTTATCACACTGCTAGAGGTTTGTCTAAATTAAGCACAAAGCTACACAATGGGTTTCGAAACCCGATTTCTAGCGTTGTAAGTCCGCAGACATATCGCTGTGCCACTGGTGGGCGAGAGTAAAAAGGAAAACTTACATGACATTGGAGTGAGCTTATATTTTTCATCACTCTGTGTATCTCTGATGTGGAATTTATATCATACAATATTTATATGTCACATATATTATAATTTATGTAGCCAACACTAGTGTTTCAAAGTATTAGTATTTATTCAAACGTTAGAAGAAATGTCCATGTAAGTGAATTATAATTGTAATGGTAGGACCATGAGATTTCAGCATGGATTACTACTTTAGATACTGTTCATGTCTATGGGATTAGGATTACGACTTTAAATACTGTTCATCTATACGGAATTAGTATTACAATTTTAAATACTGTTCATCACTATGGAATTAGGAATAGGGATAATGATTACCACTTTGAATACTGTTTACCTCTATGGGATTAGGGTTACCACTTTAATTGCTTAATAAACAGTTCTCTGTCAAATGCATCCCCTGGTGGGTCAGCGGTACGTTTTTGGACTTACAATGCTAAAATACGAGGTTGGGTTCCCCGTAGACATAGCGCAGATAGGCCATTGTTCCCATGGTGTAGTTTTGCGCTATTAGTGACAAAAGCTAGATGAAAATTACTTTACTTAACGTATGTATTTCCACGCTTGAAGTGTCTATATACCCCAGTGGCACAGCGGTATGTCTGCGGACTTACAACACTAGAAACCGGGTTTCGATACCCGTGGTGGGCAGAGCACAGATAGATGTAGATTTGTACATAACTTCAAACAAACAAACAAGTGTCTATATATTACAAGATAAATAAAAAATTGGGAATTTAAAACCTGCAAATAGAGATTGTAAAACAAATAAGGAAACAACGCTGGACATACTGTAGACATTATTTACTCAAACTACAAATCCTTATTTTGACTTACGTAGAATTACATTTGGCAGAGTCAAAGGATTACTTGATATGGAAGCTAATTTTGTACGTTGTAATAATAATAAACGTACTAGTAGTTAGCTGATACGGTTCATGGTGGTTTACTGTAGCTATTGGCTGTTTGAGTGCATTAGTTCGAGATGTAAAATGTTAAGCTGCAGCTGGAGATTGTCATAGAGATTTGTTTGAGAATATAATGAACATTTATAGTCTATGTGTAACTAAATTCGCTGTTTATAATGCATAACAATGGACAAATATATGCCTAGATAAAGCATAACTCCAACTAAGCGCGTATAAAATTTTACCAGTAGAAAAGCATCCTTTTAAAATAAAACATATACGTCTAAAACGGCGCTTTAAACAAACCTTCGTGTGTTTTAAAGTAATTATTCTACGAATGTGTGTAATAAAATTTAATATTATGTGTATTGGTTTTTTTTTTACTCCTTCACTTCATACATGATATCGAGGTTGGCTCCCTAAAGACACCGATTGTATAGTGTACAAAGCATTGAGTATTTACATGTTACAGTCATCTAATGTTCATCTGTTACTTAAGTTTGTTTGTAAAGAAACACCAGATATGTTTAAGAAAGCTTACTTCAAGGGGTAATGATAACATCGTTTACACTAGAATTATGATATTTTTAGCTTATGTAAAATATAGAAGAAACAAATCGACTTTTCAATACCACTACAACCTTCACAGTACCTTATT
>NW_013666528.1:241131-243087 GCF_000517525.1 Limulus polyphemus | reverse complement strand
TTTAGTATTCTTCAAAATGTTTGGGTGAAATATACCAAGCCGTTTTTTTTTTGTTTTTTTAGGCTGGCAAGAGAATAATAATAATAATATGAATTACAAACGGACCGTTTTGAGCGGATTTTCTTTACCTTGCAAGTCTCACATGCATCCTTTTTTGTGCATTTTTATATGTGTACAGCCTTAGCAATCAATAGTTAAAGGTTTTGAACTGTTGTTTGAACTGAATCTTTACTGTTTAAGGTGCTTTTTGTCCGAACGTCCTGTTAAGTTTTGTACAATTTCTCGCGATCCCTATTCTGAAGTACTATCGTGGTTCATGATATTTCTAATCTATTTTATTATTCATTATTCATGTTATTACAATTTTCATTTCAAAAATTTAATCATCTTTAATTATTACTATTATGTATCTTATACTTTTGTTACTGCATACTTTTATTCATACTATGTATTTCTAACGTTTATTCCCGTATCTTACGTATTTTGTTCCAAATGTTAATTCCCAGATTACTTTAACACTTATTTTTATAACTTTTTTATATTTTTTATACAACTAATTACTTTCACATCTCAAATAAAACAGTAATTTTTGTATTTTGATTCATAAAACTGTTTTGATTTTGATGACAACAGTGAAAACATTATCATATTTTTTTTAAAAGGTGAAATTACTGGGCAAACCTTTGGCATTACCTGACATTTTAATTTTGTAACAAAGTTTAAAATCTAATATAGAATTTACAGTTTTCTACTCAGTCACACATACAAAGTTCAAATGATTATAATTTACTCATTTTCAGCGAGTCTAAAACAGATCGAGAAATGAATATTGTTGCGTCAGCGAGGTCACGTGACTAGTATCACGCCACCTCTTTCTAGAAATCTCGTGATCCATCTAGATATAGTGTAGTCTTGTATATAAGACCGGCCACGAAGCGAAGAGGGTAGTGAGTAATTGAACTTCAGTCAGAGAGTGTGTAATTGAATTGAGTATTGTTGAAGTCGAGCACGTGAGACGTTTGTTATAGCGCGACTGTTGAAATTAAGTGTATCGCAAAGTTATATTCAGAAAGAATAAACCAGTTTTATTAAGAAAGAACTTGTGTCGCTAAAGTTTCATCGGAACGAAGTTACGGAAAATTAACTTACGACTGGAGGCTTAACAAACTGGTGTCAGAGAGTGGGATAAAAAAAAATGGAAACGAAAAGCGGCAAATCAAACTACAGCCTAGCAGACTTAATGGCAGCAATACAAGAACAGCAAAAGAAACAAGAAGAACGAGAAGAGAAATTACAACAGTTGTTAGAGGAAAAAAGAAAAGAAACAAGAAGAACGAGAGAATAAACAAGAAAAGAAACAAGAAGAACGAGAAAATAAACAAGAAGAGAGATTACAGCAGTTGTTGGAGGAAAAAGAAAAGAAACAAGAAGAGAGATTACAGCAGTTGTTGGAGGAAAAAAGAAAAGAAACAAGAAGAGAAATTACAGCCGTGGTTGGAGGAAAAAGAAAAGAAACAAGAAGAACGAGAAAATAAACAGGAAGAAAGTCTCCAACAACTACAGGAAATTCAACAACAGTGGCAAGAAGTACATATGGAAAACATTAGTAAATTTAAAAGCGAATAAGATACGTTAAAGGACGACTTATTGTCTTTTACACAAAGAGGATACATTAGCCATCGACTTAACCAGCCCCAGACAATGACAAGTCCCTTACAGACCCTGCAGCTAAACCCTAATGCAGACATATTCAGTCCCGTTAGAAGTCACATCCCAGATATGAATGTCAGTACTAGGAGTTATCCAGTACGAAGGAAGCCACAGGAATACGATGGGAAAGCACCATGGGATGCATATAGAGCACAGTTTGAGCTACTGGCAGAGATGAACGGATGGACAGAGGAGCAGAAAGCAGTACATCTGGTAACGAGCTTGAAATGACAACCACTGGAAATA
>NW_013666528.1:236142-240154 GCF_000517525.1 Limulus polyphemus | reverse complement strand
GTGATCCTTCTAGATATAGTGTAGTCTTGTATATAAGACCGGCCACGAAGCGAAGAGGGTACTGAGTAATTGAACTTCAGTCAGAGAGTGTGTAAGTGAAATGAGTATTGTTGAAGTCGAGCACGTGAGACGTTTGTTATAGCGCGACTGTTGAAATTAAGTGTATCGCAAAGTTATATTCAGAAAGAATAAACCAGTTTTATTAAGAAAGGACTTGTTTCGCTAAAGTTTCGTCGGAACGAAGTTACGGAAAATTAACTTACGACTGGAGGCGTAACAATATAATAACCTTTATGCTAAGTCGCAGTTAATGGTTTACTTAACGTTCATTAATTCTATTTACCATGAAGGTGACATATCTATTAATAGTTCATTAAAGTCAATAAGATGGACCGTTTTCTAATTAACTTCTTGTTTCAGATATTCTATTTTATCACTTTTAAACAATTACAGTTTATGAAGAACATCGTTATAGTGAGTATTGAGTTAATGCGACATTTTCAAAAAGCTAATTCTTCCTGTTGAAGCAGCACTGTAAAGGTACCTAATACATCTTTAATACATTCTATTTCTAATCTTCTGTTTATATTGATCGCATCAGTTTCTTTAAAACCATGACATTTAACGTTTTTAATGTACATTCTCATGAGAAGAAAATTTTAATCAAATTATTAATCTCTTATAAGCTAGGCTGACAACTTAGTTTTGAAAGATTGTGTGGTCACTTTATGAGTCAGTGTATGATTATCTGATGCAGGTGTGTTATTTTGAGTTGTTTGTTAAAAAGTAGAATACTCGTAATTATTAGCGGAGCTGCTATTTAGCTCAGTTTAGCACGCTCTTATTGTGCTAAAGTGCACGGTCTCAGGAAGTATAAAACGTAAGATTACCACAGAGAAAAATAATACAAGACTAGCTTGGGGACGGGTCTTGATGACAAAAGGGAAGAGTGTGACTGTTGGGAAGTCTGTATTGTTTAAGGGTGATTTATCACTTGTTAATGGGTTAATCCTTAAGCTCTGTTGGTGGAGCACTCGCTTGCTTGTGTTCTGAGTTAAATGTAAAATAATAGAATACCGTACATCTAACTTCCTAAAAGATTTTTGGAAACCCTCTTTAAAATATTTGCATATTAATATGCTTCTATGAGTAAAATATTTTAAATATTGTAATACTAATTCTACATTTTATTTAATTATATAAAATAATTTATTACTTGTTCTTTCAAAAAACTGTAACTCATTTTAGAGTAAATTTTAGCTTCATTTATATATTTCCTTAAACGAAGTATAAACTCAACTTGAACTTGGGAAGGGGGAGGATTAGAAATTAGAATCAACCAGCGATGACCAGATTTAAGCAAAATGAATGGTACCAAGCGTTCTAGGAGTTGGTAACTTCCCTCTTCGAAAGAGACCACACTCATACAAAATACATTACACATTCTTGGATAGAGTAAAGTCAGTTAATTTGTTTGCTAAGATGATCTCAACCACTTTTCACAATTCTCACAAGTGAATATTTGTCACGCTCTAAAAGCATTTGCAGCAGACTTGAATGTTTGTTTTATACTTCTATTTGGCCTTAGGACAACCAAATTACTTCAGACTTCAAAGATGTATATACTGCCTTGCGCGAGCATTTCAGCGTTGAATCAGGGAGATGCAATGGAACGCAAGCAATGCGAGAATATTATCAACGAAGTGATAATTCCCATGTTTCTATTAAACGGCTCAGTTCAACTTCCGAACGTACGCATACAATGGTTATCATTCCTGAGGCGTGCGCTTCACACAACGAGTTCAGACTGGCACAGACACCTCCAGAAACACTATCTCTAGCTGCACATACTGTGCTACAAGGCTCAATTCACGGCCTTTCTTCCAAGGTACCTGTAATAGTGGGTGGAACTTCCCCAAACATGTGCACATCATGGAAGAAATCTCAACATTAGTAGCATTCCCCTTCAAAATGCAACGTGCCGTGTGTGGCAGTTCAACCAATCGCAACTGACGATTGCTTCGCTTACTGTGTGTTAAGTTTTCTTGGGTGAAAGTTGACGGTTCCATTAGAGGGGTGAAAAATATTATCAATATCTTTCCAAAGACATTGATACTGCTACCGAGAAGAAATGTCTCCGGTATTGAGATAAAATGAATACGTGGACTTTTTAACGGCGCAGAAAGTTGAGTTTGTTTTGGTATAAAATAATTGCTACTATGTCAAATCTGTTCGTATTACGGTAGCGACAAACGAAAGTTGAGTTTGTTTTGTTGTAAAATAATTGCTACTGTATCAATCTGTTCGTTATTTTATACCAAAACAAACTCAACTTTCGTTTGTCGCTACCGTAACACGAACAGATTTGACACAGTAGCAATTATTTTATACCAAAACAAACTCAACTTTCGTTTGTCGCTACCGTAACACGAACAGATTTGACATAGTAGCAATTATTTTATACCAAAACAAACTCAACTTTCGTTTGTCGCTACCGTAACACGAACAGATTTGATACAGTAGCAATTATTTTATACCAAAACAAACTGAACTTTCGTTTGTCGCTACCGTAACTTGCTACTTGTCAAATCTGTTCGTGTTACGGTAGCGACAAACGAAAGTTGAGTTTGTTTTGGTGTAAAATAATTGCTACTATATCAAATCTGTTCGTGTTACGGTAGCGACAAACGAAAGTTGAGTTTGTTTTGTTGTAAAATAATTGCTACTATATCAAATCTGTTCGTGTTACGGTAGCGACAAACGAAAGTCTTGCGATAATCACTGTCCTATAAAAACTGTGTGATAGGAATGGATGTAACATGTATGAAAATATAAACGAACAAAACAGCATTTTTTTTTGCAGTGGGCATAATGTACCCATTTTATAATATTACTTATGATAGTGAGGAATTAAATTCTCCGAATACTCGGTTCAAAATATTCAGCAAACTATTGTGTTATTGTGGTATTTTTTGAGGGGTTTCATTAGTGATCCCACTACCATATCCCACCATTTTACCTGCGTTGTCAAACTGTCAAACAAAATATAACATTAGAATCAGTGTTTTTTTCTTTTTCACGGAATGTTGACAAGCGTTTTACAGAGTTTCAGAGGTGCCCTAGTTGTTTGTTGAGGCATGTGTGAATTACACAACGCTGTGTCAACGATGTCGATCTGAATAAAGTACCTGACATCGATTAGACATTTGATATAACCTTGTTAATCATGTTTTTTATGCATGTATCCCGACACTGTTGCAAGCGATCTTTTCTTATGAAAGGACAACCTCTTTTTTTTTATGCAGGACAACTAAAGGTTGGTTAATGGTTGTCATTCGGATAACTGGTAAGTATTTTCAGGTCCCCTGGTGGGATAGTGGTAAGTCTACGGATTTACAATGCTAAAATCAGGGGTTTGATTCCCCTTAGTGGACACAACAGATAGTTCGATGTGGCTTTACTATGAACACACACACACACAGGTATTTTCAGAAGTAGCAATTCTCTTTGAAATTTATAAAAGTTTACTTTTTTTCACACATTCGACATCACACAAATTACCTACTTAAGTGTCTCTGTTAACACACACACACACACACACACACACACACAATCCCCTTTCAGAGCATGGTAGGGCCATATCGTATGTCAAAGGGGTGGTCGGGTATTTTTGGAAGGCGTAGGTATACATCGATTCACTGAATCACTGCTGTATGACGCATATGAACATTAACAATCATGATTGGTGGACTACGCTAACGTAAACCAATTTCTTCTTTATGGAGAGTTCTGTTTGTTGTGAAGTGTAAAGCGGCACAATGGGCTATCTACGCTGTGCCCACTTCACATATTGAGGCCCGGCATGGCTAGGTGGTTAAGGCGCTCGACTCGCAATCTGAGGGTCGCGGATTCGAATCCCCGTCACACCAAACATGCTCGCCCTTTCAGCCGTGGGAGCGTTATAATCCCACTATTCGTTGGTAAACGAGCAGCCCTAGAGTTGGCGGTGGGT
>NW_013666528.1:218540-235142 GCF_000517525.1 Limulus polyphemus | reverse complement strand
AAGGGATGCTATAACCAACAAAGACGTGGATCCACAAGCCCTTTGGATTTTGTGTGATTCATATGTTATAAGGACGCTATAACCAACAAAGACATGGACCCACAAGCCCTTTGGATTTTGTGTGATTCATATGTTATAAGGGATGCTATAACCAACAAAGACGTGGATCCACAAGCCCTTTGGATTTTGTGTGATTCATATGTTATAAGGGACGCTATAACCAACAAAGACATGGACCCACAAGCCGTTTGGATTTTGTGTGATTCATATGTTATAAAAGATGCTATAACCAACAAAGACATGGATCCACAAGCCTTTTGGATTTTGTGTGATTCATATGTTATAAAAGATGCTATAACCAACAAAGACATGGATCCACAAGCCTCTTGGATTTTGTGTGATTCATATGTTATAAGTACGCTATAACCAACAAAGACATGGACCCACAAGCCCTTTGGATTTTGTGTGATTCATATGTTATAAGGGACGCTATAACCAACAAAGACATGGATCCACAAGCCCTTTGGATTTTGTGTGATTCATATGTTATAAGGGATGCTATAACCAACAAAGACATGGATTCACAAGCCTTTTGGATTTTGTGTGATTCATATATTATTAGGGACGCTATAACCAACAAAGTCATGGATCCACAAGCCATTTGGCATATATATTATTATTATTTTGAAAACAAATGAAGTGCATGCTGTTTATTTATCGTTGAATTTATCGTCAACAAGTCACAGACACCAACTGTAGAAGAATCCTAAACCCAACAACAACATATTATATATTTATACTATTAAAAAGTATAAGTAAAAGCCTTTTAATTGACAATTGGCGAAAAAATTATATTTTTATTCTGACAACTAGTTTATTTTTAACTAATATGAAGAAATAAATGGGTTAAAAGAAGGTGTAGAAGAAAAAAAAACGTTTTGGTTTAAAAATACCTTCATAATGAGAACTTTTGGCCTAAGATTACCGTGCTTGCACTTCCTACACAAAATAAGAAGAACCTTTCCTACTAGAATTTGTTCAAATCTCAGTGATATCCAGTCCTTTTTTATACTATTGACACTATGACAGACTGACCGATGAATTCCCGATAAGAAATGCTTTCCTCTACTTTCTACCCAATACCTTCACAACTAAGACACAGCAAAGTTTCTGTATCGTTAGCATTTGTGGAATTATTCAGTAAAAGTAATATCTTAGTTGTTGAAAACAAAAGGATAACTTTATCGAAATATGATGATATTTATGTTTTTCCTTCGTCCAATGAAAACCCTTTCATCAGGTTTGAAAGTCGGAGTAAAGTCTGGGTACTTAGTTTAGGATAGGTTTTAGTAGCACAGACGGAATTAATCCCGTAGTTTTGTCGACCTACACGTTTAAGTATCGCTTCACCAGAACGAGAGTACTTGTAGAATTTGTTTCTTTTATACACACTACAGCTATCGAACCTTGAAATGTTTATAGAGCATAAAGGTCCGTTTACAAGTCTTGTACGAACTGTTTGATTAATTAATTACATAGTTTCAACTTCAAGCCCGGACGACTTACAGAATTACACAAACTACCAATCAGTCAATCCTACAGTACACGTACAACATCTCAAATCAATTTCAAATTTTTTTGCGAAATCTCTCTAACAGAAGGGTCTTTAATATAAGCCAACTGACACCCATTGTTGTCTCAGATAACGATTCAAACCATTCCACTCTCTGAAGATGCCATAACTAAATTACAATTTATGTATTTCACAGATGGAAAACAGGGTAAATCTCAAGTTACTTCAAAGAAATAGGAAGCTAACATAGAGCTACAAAGGAAAAAGAAAAACAAAAATAGAGAAGAATTTCAGATACAAAACGTTCAATTGTCTCGAATAATTTCGAACATTCCAGAAAACTTCAAATAGTGAACGTCTTGAGTGCCATATTAAATCAGTGCGTCATACCATAGTGACATGGCAAGAACGCACGTGTCTTTTAGGTTCATACACAAGCGAAGTTATCAGAAGACTTCACCAACTTTCACTAAGGTGGCACGGCTCAATAATCCTGCCAAATTTTGTCCTTTATAGCCAGTGAAGTGACATGCGGTGAGAGACGCGGTAACTTAGCTGGCTAAAGTATTCGCTTGGCAGGAGGTTACAATCATAAATGGGAAAAATTTTGCACGATTTGTGTAAGGAAATTCAGAGGCATCCTTTGTCGGAGAGGCTTCGCAACGCGCGGTACTCAAAAATACAGTTCAGTGCACTTTTTTGTTGTTCACAAAATTGGTTTTTCTTTCCGAAAAAAAGTTAGAAAAGATAAAAAACACGACAAAGATGGAAATCTCAAAAGTTGAAGTTTTAGAACGAATGTGTCATTTTAAACACATTATTGGAGTGCTTAATACTGTACGAAGTATTGAGTTAAGAATACTTCTTATGATTGATGAAATGTTAGTGAAAGTTAGTTCATTGATATATATATGTATATGAAGTCGTTTGCTAAAGTTTGATTTCTAATTTCTTTATACAGATAAAGATAGCAACATAAAGCTTTATGACAATATTCTCACCGTTTTAGGACAACTCGTTCGAGAATAATAAACAAAAAATTAAAAATCTTTGAAAGTTGAATTTTTCACGAGTTTTTTCCACGCATTACTCAAATCCAATCATAAGAGAACCATAGTATTTTGACTTAAGTAAAATATTTGGTGTCGATGTTTGTTTGTTTGTAATTAAACACAAAGCTACACAATGGGCCATCAGTGCTTTGCCCATCACGGGTATCGAAACCCGGATTCTAGCGTTGTAAGTCCGCAGACACACCGCTGTGCCACTGGGGGGCTATTTGGTGTCGATTGGACCATTAGTTCGTAAGCTATTATGGATGCAGACAGATAGCGTGTACGAGATTATAGTCGTCATATTTTCATTTAGTAAGAGACAGCGTGTTAAGATAAAAAGAGCAGGAACTGAGTTGTTCCGGTGCTTTCCGGTACTGTTGCATCCCTGCAACTTGATCAGAAGAGTGACCAGTTGTAATACCGCCCAATTTTACTTTTAACTTTAAAAAAGTTATACATAACATCATGAGTGCCGTATGGTAGAAGTCAGAAAACAAGAACAACAACTGAATGGATTTAACATTGTACTTTAATTTATACTCACAAAAAAAAACTTTCTTAGAAAATGCATGCCGTTTTGAAATTATGTAATCGTTTTTGTAATTACAGATGATTTTTGACCCTTATCTTTAAGTTTAACTTCTTTTATTTTTACTTAAACTAAATTACATTTTTATTTTATCCATTTATTCATTTTAAAATTTACTTTAATATCTGTTTGCCTTTGTGTAATTTTCAACCACCAGGTTTTGGTCGTCTAACAATTAATCTTCAATTCAAATGTTTAAATTTACATTTATAATAACGTATATTGACATACTTATTCATTTCTATTTTTGTATATTTTTTATGTAATTATTTTTTTTTCTAATGCAGCCTTATATACAGGCTACATTCGAGTTGTACGTTAATAACGTTTGTTTTTAATTTCTTTTGTTTAACGTTAAATTTGTTTGTAGGACTTGGCATGGACTGGTAGTTAAGGCGCTCGACTCGCAATCTGAGGGTCGCGGGTTCAAACCCCTTTCACTGAACATGTTCGCCCTTTCAGCCGTGGGGACGTTATAATATACGTGACAGTCAATTCCACTATTCGTTGGTAAAAGAGTAGCCCAAGAGTTGTCGGTGGGTGGTGTTGACTAGCTGCCTTACCTCTAGTCTATCATTGACAAATTAGGGACGGTTAGCGCAGATAGCCCCTTTTGTAGCTTCAAAACAAACCAACCGATCCAAAGAGTATTTAAAAGAATAACACTTCTATATTATACTTTTGTTACTCTTAAAATGTATTATTAGTTTCCTGTTGTGTATAGTTATTAAGTACTTGATAAAAGATAAATGAATAAAATAAAAAACGACAGGCTATATAAGCACGTAAACAACATTATAAATAACAAGGAAAGAACATAATCTTTCGAAAAAAAAATAGCAAGAGAAACAATTGGTTCACTTATATACATTGCGCATTTAATTTCATTAAAGTAATACATAATTTAAACCACAATTATTTATTACTGTAAAAACAAATATAATTTGCTATTTGTTTCGGCGACACTTTGCGGAACATCATCAGGCCCGTTTTATACACGGTCTACCTTTGTCGAGCCTACGAGCATTCATGCTATGCACCCTACTGATCATACGTCCATGAAAATTTCTATTTGTAGCGTCCACATTAAGATTGTAATTTCTTAATCGTAGAATCACGGATAAAATCAATATCTCTTGGTTTTTAAACACATTTTATTCTTAAACGATTTCTTTAATATATGTTCAGAACAAGTTAAACGTATGTACAATAAATTATTCAACACTATAGATATTATGGGCATATCATAAACACTATATATAGTTCTCGCCTTGTCAAAACTCCACTAAGGCCTATTCAGTTGCTTTAGAATTTCAGTGGACAAGCCCAACTATCTTCTGTAGCTCCATGTGATGTGTGTGTAGCTCCATGTGTTATGTGTGTAGTTCCATGTGGTATGTGTGTAGTTCCAAGTGTTATGTGTGTAGTTCCATGTGTTATGTGTACACGAGTTTTTTTAATCGATTTGTTTCTGGTCTCTAAACATATTGCCTATTGCTGAGTCTACACAGAGCCTTGTCATATTTATCAAGGGATAAAAGCAGGCAATTTCCGTTTAATCACCGTAGCCTTCCTGTTCTCTATCCGTAATTATCGCAGACTGGCGAAACGCGACACTTTATCGGCCTTAGGAGGATAGAACTGACATCAATTAGTCTGCAAGAGATATATAGGAGAAATATTTTACTATCATGGCCATTAAGATATTAGCTGTTCCTTAAACTATGTTACTTCATAAGCTCTGTTTCGGCTTGAGAGATTGTGTTATTAACTATCATTTAATGATATACTTGTTTCAAGATGTTTTGTGGCGTATTTTGTATTCCGAAATTGTATAGAACAAGGTCACGTGTGTAATAGTTATTGTTCGTTGATATAATGGCCACAATAATATCTATTATTCGTTGTTTAATTTTACTCTCCCTATAGTGTATTCTAGTAATGTAAAGGAAAAGAAATCATGGACTTTTATTTAGTAATTGAGAGCTTTTTAGTTTGTTTTTTACAATTTTCGTGCAGAGCTATACAAGGACTATTTGTGTATATCGGTTCCTAATTTTGACTGATCGAGGGAAAGGCTGCTAGTTAATAGCACTCACCGTCAACTGTTGTGTTATTTTTGTCTGACCAAATAGGGAAATTTGACCGTCAGCTTTACAGTACACCCACAGCTCCAAAGTGCGGAGATCGTTTTTGCGGCAAAATGACGCAAAACTATGAACCTTCGAAGTTCCAGTTCCAGTACGGTAACTACTAGGTCACTCCCGGCCCTTTGTGTTAACTATACACTGCTATTAGTTTTATTTGATTTTGATGAATATCTAACTACTAGGTCACTCCCGGTCCATTGTGTTAACTATACACTGCTATTAGTTTTGTTTGATTTTGATGAATATTATAACGCGTTATGTTGTGAATTCTATTGTCAAATATTCATTATTTCAGCTTCATTTTAACAAAAGTGATCCGATCTGTTTCAGCATACACTGAATTTTGTAACATGTAACATACCACAAGTGCTTTTTTTTAAACATTCTCCTAACGATGTACGTGTAATACAACCAATGATGTATGTAGTGCTACATCTTATAATGCCCAAATCCTTTCAGTTTTTCTCTCGCACGTGTTGTATCACTATAAGATTAAAGAACTGGTATTCAAAACTTAACTTTAGTTTCTGAGTGCTCCAGCACTTTCACACCCCCTGAATACAACATGCAATAAGTTTTTTAATACATATTTATATACTATATTAGAGATGAATATTAATTATATGTCTACAGCAAACAAATTATTGTAGACATTGATCACGGGGTTGTGTAATTGTATTCTAACACGTTCATAGCACTGTAATAATGTAGAACTGTAGGCTTATATTCATATAGGGCATATTAATACTATTGAGTTTTTACAGAATGTGTTTTGGGTCTTTCTTTTCGTTTCTACTGAAGCTAAATATTTGTTTGGGGGATAATTGTGGACAATTCTGAAGTAACCAATTTTTAATAATTATTAAACGCTCACACGTAATACATAATGTAGATTAATATTACCGAACTCTAATGGTTTATTAGCACGTGACTCTGTCAAGTTTCCTATTAAAATTCGGTCGAAACCATTACGTCAACACTGGCGATCGTGATGCTGAGCTGCATTTTGTATTTGACACGAATCGCTGCTGAACATTTCGTTACGTACAGACAGTTTAACAGATGATGTATTTTGGTTAAAATGAGTTTTTCTGAAGAAAAAAAAACTTTCAGTAAAACCGTATCTAAATTTATCTAATACTAGGGTGGGATTCAATAAAGACGGATTGGGTTTTGGAAGAATTGGGAGCACACTATTCGAAAAACGATATTTATCACTGTATAAAAAGTATAAAGAAAAATAGACGATATTCTATGGCTTTAGGAATGAAAGATTTTATTTCTCTACAAACGAATTGTATTTATTATTAAAAAGTTCAGGAAGAAAACGATGAAGGTTCTTACTTCACAGAATTTCCATTCGATCAGATGTGGGCTAATCAATGTAGACTAAACAAATAGAAATAATAATTAATATTCTACAAAAGTATGGGTTATATGATACTTGAGCTGAGTATGTAAATTGTACAAATAATACATATTAAAATTCTAGTAAAGTATTATTAGGCTATTTTATAGTTAACCCTGTAGTATATTATAAGTTATGATGATTGATGTATTCCTGTTTCATTTACCTAGGTTTGGGTTTTGAATAACAAGATTAGATATTCCTTTGTCACATCACAGGTTCGTGTTTTTTAAACCGCACTGACATAATAAAATAAAAGCTCAAACTTAGCGTGTTAATCACTTAATCCAGTCTGCGGATCACGAGGCTTAAGGTTTGAGCTCTCTTTTAGTTGTGGGCGCGTTATAAAAGTGGAAGTCAATCCTGCAATTCAGATAAAAAATGGCCTTAGGCGGTGGGTGTTTGACTGATTACCTTCCCTTTGGCCAGCAGTTTTAAATTAGGGATGAGCTATACCCGAACTTTATAAGAGTCCTGACCTGGCCGTTTAGCTCACGTATGACACAAGATAGTGTTCAAGTTGAAAATGCCACACAGTCAGTTAAGGCGGTGACCATTTTGTTTTTCTTGAAATTCTTCAATATTCTTCTTGACTTATTTTTTTATGCTAATTCATGTTGAAATGTCTCGATTATGTCAGCTTAAATATATAATGAATAACTTTCATGTTGAAGTGGAACCCACATGAAGTAAATATATAGTAGATACTGATATAAGTATTATAAACTTTTGTTTAAAACAAATAACATTTAGACCTCATTAGGTCATCATCACATTAAGTTGATGACCTAAGGAGGTCGAAACGTTACTTTTTTGTTTTAAATAAAAAATTTTTAATACCCGTATTAGCCGTCTCTACTATATACGAGGGTCCGGCATGGCCAGGTGGTTAGGGCGCTCGACTCGCAATCTGAGGCTCGCGAGTTCGAATCCGTGTCAAACCAAATCTTTCAGCCGTGGGGGCGTTATAATGTGACGGTCAAACCCACTATTCATTGGTAAAAGAGTAGCCCAAGAGTTGGCGGTGGGTGGTGATGACTAGCTGCCTTCCCTCTAGTCTTACACTGCTAAATTAGGGACGGCTAGCGCAGATAGCCCTCGTGTAGCTTTGCGCGAAATTCATAAACCAAACCAAACTACTATATACAAATAATTTTTTGGTCTTCGGCTGATATTCATATAGATTTACTGTGAATATAATAACATTTAACTTGATGTTGTTGCTAGATTTGTATTCTAATCAAAACATAAAAGCAAGGGTTATAAATATTCAGATGTTGTAGAATAAATAAAAGTTATAAATTATTTGATTAATAAATCCACTGTGAATTATATTATAACAAGATCATCGCATTGCTGAATATATATATATATATTATAATCGTATTTTAACATGAAAGTTCAGTTTGATTCATAGGATTCTTTTTTTATTTATTGCATACAGTTATTGCTTTTTAACATTTTCTGTATCGAATATGTTTGTAGCTTCTTCTCTCAGTGGAATTACGCAGACAGGGACGTGAAATATTACTCTTTAAAAAGCGGTTAAGATATCAGCCTTTTCCATTTCTGTAAGGAATTGTGTCAGCAGCAGCGAGTTGTAATCAGAAAACTCGAATCTCGGGACTCAAAAGAGTACCATTAGTTACCCTTGTTTATCTACGTCATGGCTGAACACTTTATTGCCTAACGAATCGATCAAATAAAGATCTTAAGGCAATAAAACATGGATACAAAGATTCAGTCTAAATGGAATGTGAGGAACGTTTAATGCTAAATCTACAAAAAGTAAATATCACATTCCAAGCTTTCTTCAATGGTTAAATACATTAAGATTTAAAAAAAAAACATTTGTGAGCAAAGTTCAAATTTAGTGCAAGAAATAATATTTTCTGCTCATTTATAA
The DNA here is from genome assembly GCF_000517525.1 of Limulus polyphemus. Lineage (NCBI taxonomy): Eukaryota > Metazoa > Arthropoda > Merostomata > Xiphosura > Limulidae > Limulus > Limulus polyphemus. The sequence goes on along the minus strand of NW_013666528.1, from coordinate 226,461 downwards.
TAACACAAATAAAATAGTGTAGGTTTGGTTATGTATTGTATTAAATGTGTCACTTTATTTTACGTATTTTTTCTTCATGAGTAGACCATTGTTACATATTTTACTGTATATAGATTCCCAACCTAAGTTCCTCTTCTCTGCTCTCTACACAAACTACCAAGCGGCCGGTAAAAAAAGGCACAGGTAAAAATAATACGAGAGGAAAAAAATGGCACAACAAATTATTAAGGGAGAATAAGGAGAATTCACAGACTATTTGTGCTGCACCTCTACAACATAAGCTTAGAGGAAGTGCGAAGAACTCATTGGCTAATTGTGCCGCAACCCTATTCGTTCTAATTTAACATTACAAAACTTGTTCTAAGCCTTTTACAGTGTGGCTTCACAAGTACTTATATGAATTTATGATCCATCAATAATATTCATCGCAATCCTCCATGTAAGTAATAAGAGTAACAAGGGAGGCATGAAGATATTTTTCCAAGGTTACATGTACACCAAACAGGTCACCAGAAGCCAGACCATCAGGTGAAGATGTGTACGTCGGACCACTTGGTGTAAGGGAACCATAACTACTGACCTGGAGATGAGTGACCCACAACCTGCTACTGCACACAATGACAAACCACCTGAGTCTCTCATTTCTGCTACCAAATGAATCAACTCCATGAAAAGAAAGCAAAACTACACAAGATAAGCCATCTCTCATCCACGCAGATGGTATTCACGATGTTACTAATGAGACCAAAGCTCATCAGTGAGACCCAGATATCATTAAATAAACAATGCTCAACAAACGCACTGAACTACTACCCCAAGAACCTGCATATCTTCAAGATCTACAAATGGAGAGGAAATGGAACACAACATCCGAGCCTGAACCACAGCCATTCCTGTTCTACAACAATGGACCAGATATCAATGCAAGGATAATTGCATTTGGTACTGATGCTGCTCTTCAGCTACTCTCAGTAGTTGATACCTGGATGATGGGCAGGAACTTTGCTATGGCACCACCTGGCTTTCTCCAACTTTATGTCATCAGAGTATCTCTTGGTGATATATCAGTTTCTGCTGTCTATGCTATTCTTCAAACTAAAACTCAGGATGCCTATGAAGAACTTCTGCAGGCAATAATATACCATTCTCAACAACTGGACCAAGTTCCTGACCTAACTACTGTAATAGTTGACTTTGAACAAGCTGTAATTCAGGCCATTACCACTGTACTTGGACCAGACACTCAAACACTTCTACCACCTGATACAGAACACCTGAATAAAGGTCCAAGAACGTGGCCTTACCAGCACCTACAGAGATGACAACAACTTTTGGCAGTTTTGTGGGGAACTTTATGCACTTGCCCCTACTGCCTGTAGATGATGTTTCTACCAGTTTACGTTACCTTTGTGATACCTGCCCACCAGGTGTATTGGAACTGTTGGGCTACTTCGACAACACCAGCACCAGTAGCACATATCTTCCATGACATAGGCGTAAGTCACAACAGGGGAAAACCAGTAATCCACCTGTGCCATGTTCCACCCAAATTTCCCCTAGAACTGTGAAATGTTCATGAGGCCACACTTAATGGCTAATGTGAAGGATGTAATTGCAGATTCTTCATTTTTGAAGGACACCAGCACTCATCAATATGAAAGTGCATAAAGGTTATAGAGCAAGAAGAGTCTACCACTGCTGGACTACTAGCAAGAGATGCCATTGGACTGCCTCCCTAGAATAAAAGGAAACAGGTATACGTGGAACTTCAACAATGGCTGAAGAACCTGTGTGAAGAATATGTTGCTGGGATGCAAGGACATTGCCCAGTTACTTCGTGGAGCAGGACACAGTATCCGCTTTTGGGCCTAATTCACATTATATATATCAAATATATGGCGTTTTTCCTAGTTTCCTCTTGTGCCATTTTTACCTAAGATTCAAACTATCGATATATCCTTACATGATATGGTACAGATGTGAACCGTGAGATTTTAATGTAAAAACAATTCCATATGTATAGTAATAGTTTCCCACAAGAGAAAAAACAAAATAATAGAAATTACAGTGACTGCTGCAAGAAAGTTAAAAAACAAATGTGTGTAATTTGTAAAACAACTTATTCATTGCTAAAATAGTGCAAATTTATTAACAAATCCTCAGGAAACATAATGACGCTGATTCGTAAGCCAATCATAATCATCTTTAAGTTGGTATTACGATTTTGATATTCTCGCACTTTGCATTCTCTTCTTATGTTCATCAACTTTATTTAGGTTGTACTTTTTTCCTATCAGGAACTGACTCATGCCAATGTAAACATAAAAAATTGCTGTTTACTATTGGTATTCAATAACACATAGATTTGGAAATAGTTTTTGTTTCTTACTGGCAGCATGTTATTTTTTCCTTCACCTCTCTCTGCTTATTCGTTCTCTCCCACATCTCCCGGCTTTCCTTTTCTTTTTTTCGTTGAACTCCTGTCATTTATATTCCTTTTTCAAACCCACGCCGAATAGGCCATTTCTTTCTGACCTTGCATTTGTTTCCCGTATATCGGATAATAACGTTTCATAATTCTAGGTTTTTTTGTCATTTTCATACAGACTGGACTTAGGAAAGTGGCCTTTCATTCCAATTATTTTTTAATGGCTTAGATAACTGTAATCCTCTAATTCCTAAGGGACTGACCAAAGGTCATCCGCTTGCTCTCTTCTATCATCTTCAATTGTTGTTTCTTACGCCTAACTTCATAACATTAGGGACATGCTAGGTGTTCTTATAGTGATTCGAAGCTACAACAGAAATCAGTTTATTTACACTGAAGCATTAAAGATATAATCTACAAAAAAGCAGCTTGTGTCTGTATGTATGTGTGCTCATGATGAAAAAGTCATACCATTGATCACAATGGAACTTCCAGGGTTTCTTGGGTGTGCCTTAGAGAGATTCTAAAACCATTAATTTGATCATTTTCAATTTTTCCATTTGCTATTGCCTGTATGTGCAAAGTTGTATAGCATGATTTACGTAGGTGAAGTAGAAGGATATTTTCTGTGTTAGGTGGTGATTAGATCATATATGTGGCTACATGGGGATGGAATGGGGTTTCTTGATTATACTGATGATAACTTTGTTATGCTCTCTTTTTTACATTCACATCTAAAAAGGGAAGACAGCTGTTGGATTCTATTTCATGTGTAAAAATTATGACATTGGGTCTTAATGTGTTTATGAATTCAATGAAATTAAGTAGCCTATCTTTCCCATGTCGCTATATGTTGAAAATATCATATACGTATCTGAACCAGCTTTCTAAATTGAAATACTTAAAGAATATAGCACTATCTAGAGGTTTCAACCTAAACATCATAGATAGGGCTTGTATCAAATTTCAAAATAGCAAAAAATATGTTAACCTTAACTTTCACCTATCAACAACACAAAACATGGCAAATTTATTTCATTTCATTTTGGGCAAGAAATTGCTAGTATTTTTAATAATTTGAGCATTGATGTAAAAACCTGTATTAAAACCCTCACATAAAATCAACACTTTACTACCTAATCCGAAAGAATCACTACTAAAGGAACAAAAACAAGGCATATATGGTATTCCATGTGAATGTGGAAAGAAATACATAGAACAAACTTTACGTACCTTAGAAATAAGACGCAAAAAACGCCAAGGTCATATGCGTAGAGGTGATTTTCAGTTATCTGCTTTAACATATCATCAATACGAAACAGGTCACAAAATATTTTGGGATGAAATTCTTTTCATACACCAACCCATAAATAAAAAAAGAAAGAAAGAGACTGTTTAGAAACGATTGAAATCATCCTAGTAAACGATCTCTCTCCCTACCAACATCAAGATTTGGCAAGATCTATTCACCGTTCATACTCTTGACTAGACTTGATCTTTACCTATATCCTCCCACCTGCTGACACCATTTCTGTCACATTTAATCCTTGTGTCTTTTGTCTTTATAACGATATATAAATCTTTTATTGCTTAGTACTGATTATGCCTGAAGAAGACAGACCAATGTTCTGTTAAAACATGTGGTATGGTCCACCATCAATAAAATTCTCCATTATGCTTATAAATCGTTGTTTTGCCTATCTATCATGTAAGCACAATAAACTTGAATAATTATCCAATCAGATATGGTGTAGGAATCTCATAAACACAGATTAAAACCTGTTACTTATAAGAAATGACGACAGTCAGTGTAAAACTTATAAAAAGCTCTAATCTAAAACTTGCATTGGTGGTCTTGCATGCTCGACTGTACCTGTTGTTGTTGTTGAATGGACACACTCTTATGAAAATGAGCATATTCGTCAATGGCTGAACCGTTCAGTGGTCATCGTCGGCTAACTGGTGGCTCAAAAAGTAATCAGTGGCTGCTGGGGCCAGAAAAGAAAACGGTGGCGGCTCCCAGGTCTAATTATAAAGTTAGATAGTACATTGAAAAAATTTCATTACTACAAAGAAACTGGCCAGCGGGGGTAAATGTCTAGAAACTTTTATGCCAGTATTCAATAGACCTGCATGGCACGTTAGTGTACGCTCATTGTCTCCTCATCCTTGTGAGGCCAATGAAATAAATGCAGCGCATGGTGCGTAGATCTTTGCCAATCAACCTAAAGTTCCTAAACACACAAAACAACCTTACTATTTTTTCAGGTTTAGTATTGATTACCACTTACTTTATTTTTAGCCTAATTATATAAAAGACTATTTAGATTAGATTATTGATAAACTTATTTTTGTAAATACTTTATTATTGTTTAGTTTTTGTTATAATATGAGTTAAATGCAGACGATTGTAGGAAGTCATTGATGTTGAGACTATCGAACGTCGCGTGCAATACATTGACGTCGAGAATATAGAGATTGCTAGAAGGCGGTCAGATGATTAAGTGATGAATATATATAAATAGTGTGAGACGAGCGGAAACAGCAGACAGACAGTAGCAGAAGAAAGTAAAGTTACGGGCAAGGAAAAGTTTGGCGTGAATTTTACTACCATAGAAGTGATAAGCCTAACCCATTAATATAGACCTAGCGTTTAATATGCTAGAGTAAGACTAACAGTAGAAAAGGAGATAAGAATAATAATTTATTCCGTCAAAGCGTGGTTCTAAAGGAATTGAATTAACCTGGGTACACTTTGACAAAAGGAACAGAGGATATTTAGAAGAAAGAAGACCAAACGATTACGATAATTCTCTCCACAATTGTAAGTGAACCACATACAGAATACTAGTGCGATAGTAATACAGAAACAGACGCATCGATACGTATCTTTAATTTGTAGTTCGTTTTGCATTCGAGAATAGAAGTAACGACAGGGCTGTTTACAGCACAAGGAAAGTATAAGATATTAAAAAACCCGAATATTCGAATACCAAATTCCGGTTTATCATAAGAGCAGTTATAAATTCTACTTTACATTAGTAAATATCAAGAAGGTTAACCAGTATCAAAATTTACGATCGGAGAATTTACTTCAGTGACTCGGTTAAGTTTGTACAGTTACAACCCAAGTAGTTATCGTTGCGTTTTCTGGTGACTTTCCAGAAAACCCAAACTAGAGCCCTTTAATGTCGTTATTCGTGGTTGGGGCGGATTTACTACTTACTGTGGGTTGAAAAAGCAAATAAAAAAACTGACAAATTTAGTGATTAAAGACGAAATGAAATTTTATCTCTTTATACTTGTTCAAAATAGTTGACTATGTGCGACAACAACTATTAACAATATTATTCACATAACTAAACCAAAATACAATATTGTAGCATTTTAAATTAATTCCTCATTCATTTATCTACCAATTTATTATTTTCTGTCACGTATACCCTTACTTGTACAGAATGATACCGTTCATCCTTCGATCCTTCCTGTATACATCTATATTTCATCAAACCTTCCAACTATATATCGCTCTTGAGATCTTTTAAAGACTGAGAAGCGTTGCGATTGAAAATTGAGCTAAACACTCAGGGAGTAGGTGAACCTTACCAAGAGTGGTGGGAGCGAAGGAATATGTGAACCTTACGAAGAGTGGTGGGAGCGAAGGAATATGTGAACCTTACGAAGAGTGGTGGGAACGAAGGAATATGTGAACCTTACGAAGAGTGGTGGGAGCGAAGGAATATGTGAACCTTACGAAGAGTGGTGGGAACGAGGGAGTACGTGAACCTTACAAGAGTGGTGGGAACGAGTGAGTACGTGAACCTTACGAAGAGTGGTGGAAGCGAGGGAGTACGTGAACCTTACAAGAGTGGTGGGAACGAGGGAGTACGTGAACCTTACAAGAGTGGTGGGAACGAGGGAGTACGTGAACCTTACGAAGAGTGGTGGAAGCGAGTGAATTAAAAGTGAACTACTTTTATGACAAACGTTTGTGACAATATCTTTATGTACTGAAAACAGTTTTGGATGATAATTGTAAGGATTAGACGAAATAAAACAAATTCCTCTGTTTCGTAATCCATATGAGAATTATTAATTGAGATAACCCTGATTGAAACGCTCTATAAACTGATTCGTAATCATACGTTCTCTAAGCGCTCTAATTAACCTATTGTATTCATACGTATTTTGTATGTAAGCGCTCATTATTAAATTGTTTTATTCATACATATCTTATAAAGCTCCATGTGTTATGTGTGTAGCTCCATGTGGTATGTGTGTAGCTCCAAGTGGTATGTGTGTAACTCCATGTCGTATGTGTGTAGCTCCATGTGATATGTGTGTAGCTCCATGTGATATGTGTGTAGCTCCATGTGACATGTGAGTAGTTCCAAGTGATACGTGTGTAGTTCCATGTGTATGTGTGTAGCTCCATGTGACATGTGAGTAGTTCCAAGTGATACTGTGTAGTTCCATGTGATATGTGTGTAGCTTCATGTGATACATGTGTAGTTCCATGTGGTACGTGTGTAGCTCCATGTGTTATGTTTGTAGTTCCATGTGTTATGTGTGTAGTTCCAAGTGATACGTGTGTAGCTCCATGTGGTATGTGTGTAGCTCCATGTGATATGTGTGTAGTTCCATGTGATATGTGTGTAGCTCCATGTGACATGTGAGTAGTTCCAAGTGATACTGTGTAGTTCCATGTGATATGTGTGTAGCTTCATGTGATACGTGTGTAGTTCCATGTGGTATGTGTGTAGTTCCATGTGGTACGTGTGTAGCTCCATGTGATATGTGTGTAGCTCCATGTGACATGTGAGTAGTTCCAAGTGATACTGTGTAGTTCCATGTGATATGTGTGTAGCTCCATGTGACATGTGAGTAGTTCCAAGTGATACTGTGTAGTTCCATGTGATATGTGTGTAGCTCCATGTGATATGTGTGTAGTTCCATGTGATATGTGTGTAGTTCCATGTGGTATGTGTGTAGCTCCATGTGATATGTGTGTAGCTCCATGTGATATGTGTGTAGCTCCATGTGGTATGTGTGTAGCTCCATGTGATATGTGTGTAGCTCCATGTGACATGTGAGTAGTTCCAAGTGATACTGTGTAGTTCCATGTGATATGTGTGTAGCTTCATGTGATACGTGTGTACTTCCATGTGGTATGTGTGTAGCTCCATGTGGTATGTGTGTAGCTCCATGTGATATGTGTGTAGTTCCATGTGATACGTGTGTAGTTCCAAGTGATACGTGTGTAGCTCCATGTGATACGTGTGTAGTTCCATGTGGTATATGTGTGTGTAGCTCCATGTGGTATGTGTGTAGTTCCATGTGGTATATGTGTGTGTAGCTCCATGTGTTATGTGTGTAGTTCCAAGTGTTATGTGTGTAGTTCCATGTGTTATGTATGTAGTTCCATGTGATACGTGTGTAGCTCCATGTGGTATGTGTATCCATCATTATAATCAAACGGACTCTTAATGAACG
>NW_013666528.1:193959-217540 GCF_000517525.1 Limulus polyphemus | reverse complement strand
GTCTTTGTTGGTTATAGCGTCCTTATAACATATGAATCACACAAAATCCAAAAGGCTTGTGGATCCATGTCTTTGTTGGTTATAACGTCCCTTATAACATATGAGTCACACAAAAATCCAAAAGGCTTGTGGATCCACGTCTTTGTTGGTTATAGCGTCCCTTATAACATATGAATCACACAAAATCCAAAAGGCTTGTGGATCCATGTCTTTGTTGGTTATAACGTCCCTTATAAGATATTATCACACACATATATAATAACATATGAGACATACAAAATATTTAAACAAAATACGACCTACATTGTTCTTAATGTGGGTAGTTAATGCTGGGGCTCCTCTGTATACTCTACATAGAAAATGACCTATATTCACCCAGGCATTCGTTCATTTATTTACACTGACTGTTGTAACAGGCAAAAGATAAAATTACATAATGTTAGAAGTTATGAATTAATGTATGTATATCCTTTTTAAATTTTTTACTTCAATTGCTTACATCAAATAAAAGGTTAAAAATCTCGTTAATGATAAATGGTAAAGGATAGACACAATTAAGAATTAAGTGGTATAGTAAGTCATTGTTAGAGGATAGGCACAGTTGTAAGTAACGTGTTACATTTTTCTGTAAGTCAAAGAGAAACTAATCGATCCACTTTTCTAGTTTACTCAAGTAATACAATCCGTTTTGTCTCATAGCTTTTATACTTTGAAGTCTTCGTGATGTTTGACAGTTGGTAAACGTTAGGAACATTGATATATGAAGACAGAGTGCTTAGTGCCTATTTTTATAGGAAGTTTTATTTGTTTGTTCTAAGTCTTGTGTCCACTAGATGAGGTGTTTTGACGTTCCCTATGCAGATCCCAGGGAATAAGAGAAGTTATCAGTTCTTCAAATATTCTGCGATACAACTCTTGCAATTTATTAGGCAGGCATTCTTAGTTTCAAGTTTTAATTCAATTTCACTTTATTTTTTCGACTTTAAATCTGCTGCAGTAATAAAACGTATACTCCCTCATAGTTTTAATAGTTTATTACAATTGTCTCGCTCCAAAGAACTTAAGTATCTTCAGATCTAATAAGATTCCTAAAATCAACAATCACAAAGAGCTAATTTACTGGTATGGTGATTAAGACTCGAAAACGTTTGAAGATAATTTCAAAGTTCTATCATGTGTCTTCTAAAGTGTTTTCTACTTCTATGTTTGTTACCCACTTATTATGTTGTACAAAGAGAAACTTCTGATATCACTGTTGATCTTAAATCATTCACTCGTTATGTTGTATACAGAGACATTTTTTAAATCACCAACTTATTATGTTGTACAAAGTGAAACTTCTGATATCAGTGTTGATCTTAAATCACTCACTCGTCATGTTGTATACAGAGACATTTTTTAAATCACCCACTTATTATGTTGTATACACAGAAACTTCTGACGTCAGTATTGATCTTAAATCATCTACTCGTTATGTTGTATAGAGAGAAACGTCTGATGTCAGTGTTAACTTTAAGTCACTTAGTGTTGTTTTTCTTCTGTAGTTTTTTTATTTCGTGAGCGAGGTTTTTAAAATGAAATATTACAAATGAGTAATTTTCTTCATCACAAATAAAATTTATCTTCTGATTCAGTTAAAAGAGTGGTAGTTGCTGACATCATCATCATCATTGTTCTGGACCTATCAATGTATGACAGTAGGGATTCAGACTAATGTTCTAAGTATTGTTAGTGGTAGTATTTCTGGTGGATAATCCTCACTCTCTTTTTTATTTTGCTAATTCACTTTATAAATGAAACATTATTGATCTGAAGTTAAAGTGGTTCCCATGGTATTTTATCATCACTATTTGCTTGTTAGACGGAGTTAACTCCGTAAAACACCAGTTCTATCAGTATTTACTATTAATTGGAAATTTGTAGGATTAGCGTTCTAATAAACATTGAATTAGTAACTGGCATAACCTGTACACGTGAGAGTGTTTCGCAGTTGTTATGGGAATAGTCTCTTGCAGTTATTGTTAGCCATTGGTTGATAGCGATCCTTGATTCCTTATTACTCACAGTTTAAATTATGAAATTCACATCCACTGGGTCGTATTTGTGTAGTAGTAGACTTGGCATCAGGTTTCTTGGTATTTTATGGCAATAAACGAACATCATGTTTCTTGCTACTGTATGGCAGCAGATTTAACACCTGCTTTCTTGTTATTGTATGGTAGCAAATTTAACATCCGATTTCTTGCTATTGTATGTTAGAAAACTTGACATCTGGTTTCTTACAAAACTGCACATTTGACCTCATCGAAGTTCTGTACGTCTTCATCAACTCCTTTGTATCTATCAGCACTATATACATATTAGTGGAAAATGGTGACCTTGGTATCCCACTAATCTGATAATGATAGTCTTCCAATGTCTCTCAAAATTTATGTTTCTCATATTAATCATGGTTTTCGTTTGTATTTCATTTGATCTCGTTCTTCCGCTTTTCTCTTACGAATCTTTCTCGCTATTGTTAAAGTATCTCTGATTCGTCTAATTAAACGTGTAGCTATGTTACTGTAAGTTACACTCTTCGTATTTCCTATTGTGCAGAGGGCTTTTAACTGTAATTATTTGGATTAGTCATATAACTTCAATTATATTTAGAATTACAAATACGAATAATTTAATAACTTAACTTGATAAAATTGAATTGAAGTTCCACTGTTTGCTGGTCACCAAATATGGAAGTTTGTCTAAAACAACCACAAATTAGACCTGATTCTATTTTTGTAATTAAAACTCTTAAAATTCGAGAACAGAATGTAGCCGATAATTCTACCGCTTGTTACTTGTTTTTTAAAACTAGTCTAGATACTCTCAGTCAATCGATTTTATTATTATTATTATTTCTCTGTTGACAAGCCACACAACTTTACTTCGAGAAACTACGAGAATTAAACACACAAGTTAGGAAATTTACAATGACGAGTGAGTGTTTACACAGTTCAAACAGTATCATCATTCAGCACATATATTCAAAAATTACTTAAAGAATATTTGAGTTAAACAGTATGACGGGAATTCAGATGTTGAAAAATAAATTTTGCTAAGCCTGATGTCTAATTTTAGCTTGTAAGCATACGTGAGTGTTGTTGAATGTTCAAACCTTTGTGACTTTGGATTAAGCTAAGCAGATGTACAAAATTTAACAGAAATTAGTAAAACATAGAAAATCTATGACTGCATGTGTAGCTAATAATTGTTGTTTGCTAAGTGTTTTAATATTTGTTTCACCAGACATTAGGAATAAACTGTAACATAAAAAATATGCTTTCTTTATTATTCTCTGATTTTATTTACGTATATCTTATTTCATGAACTTTCGACTTAGAGTGTAAACCTTGAACACTTAGAAACAGTGAGAAGGTCATGTTTATCAAGCTGTCTCGATTGTTTTGTGTTGTTACACAACAGCACTTAGTGTTTTCTAGTTCTACCAAATTAAATTTTCGGTTTGTCTACGCTTTTTTTCCTCTGTAGGAATTCTGACGTGAGTTTTTCAAAGTGAAGTGAAAATTGTTTATTTTTATTTCGAAAGAATATGCATCATGGATCCTAAAGAACAATGCACGTAAAATTGACAATCAACTATTAAAACAACTGTTTCAGTGTCTGTTCAGAATCATCTCCAGTAAGTTAGTGTAATTATACAAACATGAGTACTTCTCTCATTCTGTTGGTACACAGTGATCTGACTGCTGTATGGTAGTTGTAGAAAAGCTGGTTGGTACACAGTGATCTGACTGCTGTATGGTAGTTGTAGAAAAGCTGGTTGGTACACAGTGATCTGACTGCTGTATGGTAGAGCTTTTCTACAAGATTGGTACACAGTGATCTGACTGCTGTATGGTACTTGTAGAAAAGCTGAAGCTATGAGAAGAACTTCAGTATTTGTACGACTTATTAAAGCATTTCTAAACATTGCACTAAAGTATACGTGTATTTGAAGAAAAACAATAGGATACACTAAAGTATACGTGTATTTGAAGAAAAACAATAGGATACACTAAAGTATACGTGTGTTTGAAGTAAAACAATAGGATACACTGAAACATACGTATCTCCAAAGAAAAGTTTATATAAAAAAGTAATTTTATGTGTCAAAGAAGTTGAAGCACTTTATATCTTCGTTTTCTGATGGTCGATATAAAGTTGTATGGATGAATTTCTTGTTCTCAGATTAGTCAGTGTTATCAGACGTGGAAAAATGCTTAGTGTAATAACTGTAGATAATATTGTTTTTTCTTGATGATATTTACCATCTTGCACAAAACACAGAACGTTCAACATTAAATAATATTTATCATCACGAATTTGGAAGGAAACAAAGAAGAACGATTTTGTCAAAACAACTAAAGAGAACGTGAGGCTGAAGACCAAAAGTTTCTTGTGGGCCTCATCCAGCTTATTAAAAATAATTTGAGAGGAAGAACAGTATTTTTTGGATTTATCCGCACTACTAACATAAACCTGAGATTTGTGCTTTCTGGAGATTTGACGTGGAGTAATAAGAATGTTTCTTTGGTTCACCAATAGATCCAACGTAGGCTTAAGGGGGACGAACTACATTCTCGTTGGAAGATAAACTTGATAGTAAAAGGGAAGATCTGTTCTTGATTTTTCACGTCATCTTAAACCCATTATGCGACTCAGGCCACGTTGTATTAGGCGTGAAGCTTTAGCTAAGATTATTGCGGCGAGTTACGAAAAATAAGCGACCTCAAAGCCCAAGTTTCTACGGGTTCTGACATATAGTGTTTCATCAAATAGAAGTTGGAGGTGCGTAGAAAGGTAAACTGGAAAATTCCATCCTGATAGAATGTGGAGATGTGAAGAAAGGTAAACTGGAACATCATATTTGGATAGAAACCGGAGGTATGAAGAAAGGTAAACTGGAACATCCCATCTGGATAGAAACCTGAAGTATGAAGAAAGCTAAACTGGAAAATTCCATCCGGATAGAATGTGGAAATGTGAAGAAAGTTAAACTGGAACATCCCATCTGGATAGAAACCGGAGATGTGAAGAAAGGTAAATTGGAACATCCCATCTGGATAGAAACCGGATGTATGAAGAAAGGTCACCTGGAAAATTCCACCCGGATAGAAAGTGGAGATGTGAAGAAAGGTAAACTGGAGAATCCCATCCGGATAGAAACCGGAGGCGTGAATAATGATAAACTGGAGAATCCCATCCGGGCTTACCAGGACATCAGATGAAGATTCCAACGCTAGAAACTACTTTAGAGACTGTTCCAGTGTCTTCTGATTAGATCAAGGTCGTGAATCAAGTTTAGTTGTTGTAAGTGGATTATATCTGAACAAAAACTTGCATGTCTTATTGTTTTCTATTGGATCTTTTTGTAGCCAATGTTCATGTGTTTTGTATCGTTAGTTAGGTATTACAGACTTGTATCTTCCGTAGCAGTGTGGTTTATGAATAATTCAAACGTATTGTTGGGTTTAAATTTAAACGGATTATTTCGATAATATAGAGTTGAAATTTTCAATCTAGACTGATCACAAAAATAGCAACAAGATTGATGTGAATAAACTTCTATTCTCCCAAAATATATACTTAGAATAACGCATTAAAATGTTTATTATTTTTAATATGTTCACTGGTGTCCCTTGTAATACCATGACTACACATACCTATTATGCTGTGGAATAACTGTGGCTAAATACACAGCTAGCTAGGAACAATTATACAACTATAAAACCCCCCTTACCACAAAGTGAAGCAGCGGTAAGATTGCGAAATAATAACGCTAGAAACCAGGTTTCGATACCCGTGGTGGGCAAAGCACAGATAGCCCATTGTGTAACTTTGCGCTTAACTACAAACAAACAACCACAGCTAATACATTTTCAAATTGGATGTTAATAATATCATGGTTACGTATGTATACATCGGGTCTAGTTCATTAGTAAATATTTATATATATATATAGTTAAAACGCAAATCCCATTTCTACTTCTTTCAGTAATATTAACCAGGCCATCTTAGACTTCGTTTGCTGTCATGTGAATATTGTGGGGGTGGGGGTGGAATGACAACATTTTATTGAACACACTACAGGTTTTAACGTGTTTTAATTCTTATTTCTCCTCTCTTGCTTTTCTGTTTCATTACGATAAACTACTTTCACATAAGTGGCTGCAGATGGTAACGTTAAATATGAGCTTCAGCAATCAAAATCTGTTCCTAATGTTTATAGTGATAATTTTTTCCACACGTGAGGCTAGCGAAAATGGGTTAAATTTATGTGGGTTCCAGGTTTACAGATACTTTTATCCTTCATATTTTATAGGTAATTTGTACGCTAGCTTTGATTCATGGTCTAATGTCCAATGTAACAGTAATACACCATCAAAAGATAATTTAAATAATAAACGTAATGTGTGTGACAGGTTTAATATCCGTTATTTTTCTTACTTTTTCAGTTCTCAACAAAGAAAGAAAAATTTTCCGAGATAGTCTTGCAGTTTATACACTGGTGGATTTCTCCTCTGTCCATCCAGGCATATAGCATTTCTTAAATTGACACTTTACTTTACTAATGCCAACTTGATCGTCTACGTTGAATTGTTGGGTGGTTTGTAAAGTGTTTACCACACCACACACTGATTACAGGGGTTCGTGTATACTGATCTTTTTTTAAAGCTGCGATGATATGATTGATTATAGCCATTGACCAGATGTTTCAATACAGTGATATGCTTGTAACTTCTATGATGAGTAAAATTGCACCACATTTTACTTTTAAGAATGCGATTAAATCTTTCTTCTATAGACGCTTTTGTTTTGTTTTGTAAAGTAAAGAAGTGAATGTCTTGTTCTTTGAGATAACGCTGAAACAGACGATTAGTAAATTCATTTAGAGCATCTGTTTGAAGTTTATAAAGTTTTCGACCCTGTTTTAAAATATGTTTGAAATATTTGACGAGTGTCGTACCTTTCTTATCCTTAAGTGGAACAACCCATGTATATTTAGAAAACACGTTGATACACGTGAGTAAATACTTAAACTGAGATCCACCAAATCAGCCTGCCATTGTTCATGGATCACTGAAACGATTACTCGGTTCTCTTACAGGTTTGTGTAGAGTGTCTGTAACCAGACGACTTAACCAATCATTAACCTGTTTTAGAATGATGTATTTATCTAAGGATATCACAGATCTAAATAAAGGATGTAATCTGCCAGAACTAGCAGGATGTACAGGGTTATAATAGATAGATTGTAGAGTTTTATTAAACATTATTTTCTGTGACTATACCATCTACTTTTATTTGGTTTACCATCAACTTTGTTTCTTAGATGGCTTAAAATATTACTAAGCTTAAAAGGCTGACAACAGCCCATGATGACAGTCAAGAGACAAATAAATGAATAATATAAAATCAATTTATTAAGACTAGTTGGAACACCCTTCCCCTGGACGGAAATTATGTAAATTCGGGATTAATGAAAGGTTATCTTAGGACATGAAATGCTTCTTTCTTTATATGTAATTATAAAAAACGCAAAAACGCCATAAAAACTGCAAAACACAAAATATGAAACCGCAAATTTGCATGCATCTCTGCATGGATCCAACAAACCTTCAGGCCAAATTTGGTGAAAATCCATCTACAGGGGGCGAAGTAGTGGTAAAAAACGCGCATAAAAACTCCAAAACTGAAAATGTGTACGTATCTCTCCATGGATCCATTGAAGCTCCATACCAAATCTGGTGAAGATCCAGTTACCTACATGGGGCGAAGTAGTGATAACAAAAACGCCCATAAAAACTGCAAAATGTAAAACTGAAAATTTCTGTTGTTAAGTAATAGAATTTCGAATAGTCCGAAGCCGAGTAAACTGATAATTTAAATTTAGTACTTAAATTGTACTTTGGATTTAGGATTTAAATATATGCCAATATATAGTCAATTTATGATATTTGCCAACAAGATTGATACACAATTTTTGTTTTTCTTTTTCAAACACCAACAATCGGACATAACAGTATGTGCCCCTGCATGGACCTAATGAGCCTGCATACCAATTTTGAAGAAGATCCATCCACACTCTGCGAAGTAGTTACATGAACATACAACAGACAGTACTGTTATATTTATATAGATGAGCCCATTTAGATACAGTACATTTACGTCTTTTAACACGTGAATCATGTTTCATATAGATCCATCTGTCTACATTTCCAACAACTTGTGGAATATTCATATCTGATTATCATTCTGTAAGTTATTTCCGTTCAATAAGGTTAAAATTCTTCCATGTTTTTAGCACGTCATTGATGAATTCAATTATGTTACTGGTCGGGTTAGATCTTCCAGTAATCACTAATTCTCCTCGATCATTCCACATTAGATCCCCGCTGGAAAGTACCAAGTTTAATAGAATTTCACTTTTCTTTTTATAATTCTGAGGAACACTCTCGATGATTTCTAAATTTTCACGAGTGGGCAATTCCATTTTAATTTTTAAAGGGTACCATGGCTTGTAAATGAAAGATCTGATGGCGTTGTTGCAGCTGGCTTACCATATTTGCTTTATTGTCTACAGGTAACATGTCATTTTGTATGACATAATTCATATTGTTATATATAGAGTTTAATACTTTATGTACTAGTCTTTCATAAATTTTGGATTGATAAAATGAGTTTGCCAGTTCTTAATAATCATTCATTTTGTTTGTTCCATATTTTAAAAATCCAACAGCTCTACCAACAGTGTGTTCTGCTAAACCACCAAATAACGAAAGTATTGGTGCTACAAGTAATGGTCAAAACCTTCCTTTCTGTATTAGTAATGTTTTTTCTGTTTAACTGAAGCTTTCTTGACAGCCAGCTCTCTCAATAATGATTTGTATGATAATGATAATGGTTGTTAATATGAATGGACAGGATAGAGTCGATTTTGGAAGTTTATTAACCTTGAGGCATCCAAACAATTCCAGATTATAACAAGGAATTTTCAGCAGACTTCTCAATATCTCGGCTTTCTCTCTCCCATTTGTATAAATAGTGCTAAAGTTCTCTCTCAGTAATCTAGTCACACTCCAAAGGTTGGGATAGTCGATGTTATCAGTTTTTCCATGGGTGTGATGAATGTATTATGTCACCCATTTACACTGACGACGATCTCTGTTTGAAAGATATTCACTTGAAAACGGTTGTTTAAACAAAAATACACCATGTTAATAAACATTTGAATGCTAGTTCTTTAATTTCATATGACCAGTCCTTCAAATATAACCCTTCTAGTTCTATCACGGCCACAGTCATGATAATAAATGAGTAAAACATTAGTTTTAATTGACTTCTGTACGTACACTATAACTTTATCTTCAGGAAAAAGTCCTGTCCTAAGGCACAACTGTTCAGGCATTTGTAGTTTCAAATTGACGTGTAAATAACCATATGGTTATCTCCTTTCATCTTGATAAGCTTCTTCAAAATATTTGAAACATGATGGAAATAATTGTCTCGCCAAAACATTCAACTCAGTCTTGTCTCTGATATTCTTAAACAACATAATGTATTGAGAATTTAAACTAATATTACGCATTTCGCTACCATGATGAAATAGATTCTGTACAATATAAAATACTGATAAATTCAAAAGGTGAATTCCACTTGTAAAAAGTCAAGACACCCGTTTATTTTTTTCGCTTTCACTCATAAGATCATCAATGATAAAAAAGATAATTGGTTTATCAGACTGTAAATAATGGTGAAAGCTTTTGGGTAATCGTTCGACAAATTGTATATTAAGAATATTTTGTATTAATTTAGTATACAGTGGTTGAAATTCACCATAAAACCATACAATATGTCCAGGAATAGGATAGATAATTTCACAATGATAAGTTAAAACTTTGCTTACAAACGGTGATTTACCACTTCCTGTTGGTCCTGACATTAAACACGTAAAAGGGTGTTGTAGATAATAATGGCTGGAGACGGCTTGAATGGGTAATGAAGAAAAACTTTAATATAAGTTTAACATAACAGCAAATGTACAACGTTTCGACAAGGTTTTGTCATCATCAGGTACATTGTAGATGGTTATCCATCTTGAACTCTAATGAAAATTAAATGAAACAGAACTCATCTGATATAGATCATGTTTGAGTGCACTTGAGATATTCCTCCAAGACCCTGCACATGCTCTCTTATCAGTTCGTAGACTATGGTGAGGAGTTATGTGTGTTATTTTACTCTTCATTATTGAGAAGTTCAAATTTTCACTGTTGATAAAATTGAGAGTAAACTCTCTAATTTTACAACAGGACTCACAATCATCGTGTAAATATTCGTAGTTTTTAGGACCACCACTGACCCACGATTTTAGATAATAACTATCGAGCTCACCTGTAAATTTATCAAGATAATTCCCTAGAGGTGGAAATGTAATCTGAAATGTAAACAATAATGTCTGTTTCGTAATATAATACAGAATAACTTACTTAACACGGGTGTGAGAAATGGTGAAAGCTGCGAGAAAGATGTTGGTTTGATCTTTCTGGGGCAGATATTCCTGCTTGTGTTTCCAATGAAGAGCAGTTACTTCATCATTAACTAATGTAATATCTTAGTATTATCATTCATTAAAGAGTAATACTCTTTAATAGATGTTACATAGGTAAGTTGTGGTTTGTCTTGAGACATAGCCCAATGTCTCCAAAAAGAGTTGAGACATATTTTTGCAGCTGACCTTTTTCCTGGATTAAATGCTATGTTTTCTGGGGTTATTTGCACTCCTTCCTTTTCAACATACTGGGGAACATTTTTTTTTTTAAATTGTAATAAATAATTAAAAATAACGTTTTGTATTTACACAATATTATTTGGGTTTTTATATGACATGATTCCTTGTGTGGCGGCATAACAACAGCATGAGGTAAAAGATATGATAGGGAATGCTAAAGACAAAATAGAATTAACAGATAAAACGGTATATACAAGATAGAATGTGGTTGTGTTTATATTGGTCAAACTAAACTAAGTTTAAAACATAGATTGTAAGAACACAAAAGCTACATAAGAAATAATAAAATAGAAATTTCAGCTACAGTCGAACGTGTAAAAAAAAAACATACAATATTATGGGGAAAACTTTACGTTTAGCTCAGCCTCGAAGTTTTATATAATTAAATATTAGAGAAACATTAGAAATAATGAAGTATAAAAACAAAAACAAGTATTAAATAGTGTTGAAGGACCAGCAACTCAATACGTTGATATGTGGCGAGATATATTATAAATACTTTTTCTTTTCATTACACCAAGGAAATATGCAAATAACAATATAGTAATGTGATAAGTATAAAATAGTCTTGTAAGTTACTCCTGAGGATGACGTAGATCACGTCGAAACAAGTGTGATATGTAATGTTTACACTGGCTGACTTTTTAATGTTGGTTAAGATCATTTCGGCTGAAAACAGTTCCTTATATATGTAAACAAGTATTTATTGGTTTATCCAGATGATTAGAATAAATGTAAACTCTGTCTCTGTTGTTTAAGTGGATTTTTGTCTCGTCCAAGATGTTCTGAATATTCTTATCGAGTGTGTTCATAATGTTTGTAAGTGGTTGTCCGTATGATTTAGGAATAAATGATATGTTGCACCTGGTAGCAACTGTATTATACTTTTCAACTCTCTTATTCCCTGATTTTTTAACAATAAGTTATTTATCTTCCTTGCGGGGACGTTAAACAGATACCTGTAAAAGACAGAAAAATGAGTGTAGAGAAACGTATTAATCAACCTAATTTTGAAACGGAAATTAAATCAACTTGCACTATTCAGATATGTAAATATTTAAAATCTGTACAACTGTTGAAACCTTAACTCTCCTCCTTCGCTAGAGAGCTTTGGTCTCTCGGGAAGTCTACATGGTACGGGATGTCTGTAAAAGAAAAATCCGTACAACCGTTGAAACCTTAACTCTCCTCCTTCGCTAGAGAGCTTTGGTCTCTCGGGAAGTCTACATGGTACGGGATGTCTGTAAAAGAAAGAAGTAAATGTGATCATTTATGTGTAGAAAATGTATTAACCAATATGAAAGCAACTTACAGTATTCAGAGCCTATAAGTTTTCAGTCTCTTCAGCAGTTACAGGCTACAGAAGGAAGTAACTTCTGCCTAATTGCAGACATGCAGTTCTTTCTAATTCATTTGACTCGTCACAGCTAATAGATAGTGGGACCATATAAATATACCTACATCAATATACCTTTTGGTATAAACAACCTTTAAACTCCAGATAAAATAACTTTTTATTTTAATCAAAGTTTCGCCTTCGTGCCTTCATCAGGGTTATACGTACAACTGTTTGATAATAGAATATTCGTTATATTATATAACTGCTTATAATGTTCTATTTCTCGAGTCTGCTGTAACGTGCATCTAACAATCTATATATTATTATTGTTTCGCTATTGTTCTAATGTTATAGTATATTATAACTATACAGCTATAGTAACATATGATATATGTTACTTATATGAAATATAAAAATATGAGACCCACAAAATGTTTTATGATTAGCTAAAAAAAAATACGCATGGACGGAAAATAGAAGCTGCTAAGAAACAAAAACTTAAAGTTGAAAGGATACAAAGTTCACTAGCAGTGTTAAAAACAAATTGTAAGACTGTGTGATACGCCAGAGTTCGCAAGTGTTAAATTGAAAATAATAGTCAAGTGTACTGGTATGATGTGTTATTAGTAATAATGTCAAGTGTATTGGTATGATGTGTTGTTAGTAATAGTGTCAAGTGTATTGGTATGATGTGTTGTTAGTAATAATGTCAAGAGTATTGGTATGATGTGTTGTTAGTAATAGTGTCAAGTGTATTGGTATGATGTGTTGTTAGTAATAATGTCAAGTGTATTGGTATGATGTGTTGTTGGTAATAGTGTCAAGTGTATTGGTATGATGTGTTGTTAGTAATAGTGTCAAATGTATTGGTATGATGTGTTGTTAGTAATAGTGTCAAGTGTATTGGTATGACGTGTTGTTAGTAATAGTGTAAAATGTATTGGTATGATGTATTGTTAATAATAGTGTCAAGTGTATTGGTATGATGTGTTGTTAGTAATAGTGTCAAGTGTACTGTTATGATGTGTTGTTAGTAAGTCAAGTGTATTGGTATGATGTGTTGTTAGTAATAGTGTCAAATGTATTGGTATGATGTGTTGTTAGTAATAGTGTCAAATGTATTGGTATGATGTGTTGTTAGTAATAGTGTCAAGTGTATTGGTATAATGTGTTGTTAGTAATAGTGTCAAGTGTATTGGTATGATGTGTTGTTCTATGAATGGTTTAATTACATGTACCATCTATTGTCTCTGTTCATCTTTGGAATTTTTTCGCTTCAATATATTTTCTCTCTTTAAATTCTTTTTTTGCAAGATATAAAATTTAAATGGGTTTTGATTTTCTATGCTTGGGGTTCCGTGTTTGTATAGGAAGTGTTCTGCTGGGGCAATTTTGTGTTGGCCAATCATATATAATACACTAATGTGTTCTAAGGTGTTCTAATGTGTTCTATATATATATATATATATAATCCATTATCAGTATCGAAATAATTCTGTAATACTACTTGTTTCATTTAGGTCAGGAATATATTTAGATACATACTTACAGTAGATGCGTTGTCCACAATTAACGCTAGTAGAACTGTATAAGATACCGTAATTGCATGAATGTTGAATTCAAACTGGTTGTAGTCTGATTTAATTGCAGTTTATATATGGACAAACGACTCAGATGTAACTGCTTCTTGTATATTGCAAAATAGATTTGGTCAACCAAAGACTGACCTTTGTCATATGGCTGTCAATGACCTCAACATACAATGTTTGAAAACTATATATCTCATCTGATATATATAGCAAAACTGATTTTTAGATGAAACGATAATACATGCTACTGTGACACTGTTTCAAAATCTATGTCAGATGAACAGTTATAACACGTGATCGGAAGCTCGTTAATAATTAAAAATATACCATTTGTTGTAGACTGATATGTCAGTACTTATGACTGAGCTTATGAGTACTACCCAGAAATAATTAGCTTTGTTACCATTCGAGTAGATAATTCGTTAAGTAATAAAATCGTAAATCTCGTACATTTCATATGTCTGTAAAGTTGATATAGTTTTTAAGTCTAAATAGATATTATAAATATTAAAAGTAGAACTGAGTCGATCATGATCAAACTAATATTTTTCATTTTGAAAAATATTCAAAGCTATATTTTCTGACTGACCTTGTTTGAACTTTGACCATTTGATATATGTGTAATCTTACTGCGTAGTGAGCGTAAAATGGTTTTGTTTTAATGTAAGTTAAAATCCACGAACTGCACGCTATTGTTTATAAACTGATTTTTGTTGTAAAGTTGGTTGAAATACACGAACTGTACGCTATTGTTTATAAACTGATTTTTGTTGTAAAGTTGGTTGAAATACACGAACTGTACGCTATTGTTTATAAACTGTTTTTGTTGTAAAGTTGGTTGAAATACACGAACTGTACGCTATTGTTTATAAACTGTTTTTGTTGTAAAGTTGGTTGAAATACACGAACTGTACGCTATTGTTTATAAACTGTTTTTGTTGTAAAGTTGGTTGAAATACACGAACTGTACGCTATTGTTTATAAACTGTTTTTGTTGTAAAGTTGGTTGAAATACACGAACTGTACGCTATTGTTTATAAACTGTTTTTGTTGTAAAGTTGGTTGAAATACACGAACTGTACGCTATTGTTTATAAACTGTTTTTGTTGTAAAGTTGGTTGAAATACTCGAACTGTACGCTATTGTTTATAAACTAAGCTCATTCACATTCTTTGATAGATTGTTTAAGCAGAGTATTCATGATGAGTAATCTGGAATGGACGGCAACTGCCTGTTGTAAAAAAAAACAAAAACACAAGTGTAGAGGACAACGTTTCGAAAGTATTTTGTCTTCAGGTTCCTATTACCTAATAAGATTAATTGTTATAGTATAATATAATTTCTTATTTGTTAACAGGTTTGAAAATGTCATGTTTCTTACAAATCGTCATAAAATAATATATATATATAAATGCGTGCAGGGTGTATGTATCACAAAACTTTCTAATTCCAGACCTTTCAAAGCTGTTGACCTTTTAAGAGATTCCATTTTGTGATAAACCTTTAGACTCAGCAGACTTGAATCTAAATCACGTCAGTTACGTTCAGTCAGATAGGCGAGTACGCGACCTCAGACCTTTCACCATCCATTGTAAAATAAAGTATGTTTATAAGCTGTACTCTAAAACTGTAAAGTTTTATGATTTTTATTTGTATTGTAACTTTTGTACTTCGGGTTATTGTTCGATAGAAAATGGCAAGTGTTGCTGTTTTAAACAGTTTATATAATAGCAAAGTGATTAGTTAAACAGCAAGTCATTCATTTGTTGTATTTAATTGTAGCAAAATAGTTAGGTTAATGACCTTCTGGTAGGAACAGAAAGAATGCCTAAATGCTGTTAATTTCAGTCAGCAAAATCAAGTTCTCGACAAAGATTTTCTGTGATAGTAATGGTTAAACATAGATTCTTTAAACTTTAGTGATCAACTTATAAAGGTGAACAAGTATTCAAGGCTGGTGCTTCATAGTTTGACAGTTTCTCAGTAAACAAGACTACATTGATAAGATCTATGCCATCTTAAATGACTCCAGTAAGTTTAAAGTGTTGTATAAAGATCCCACCTATCAGAGAAAAAAATAAACTTCACAAACTCCTATTAAAACTAAAGAAAGAAATCCTATTTCTGATCAAGTATACAACCAGATTAGACCTGTTGGATTAGACACTGTGTGCAGTGATATTATGTGTGGTTTGCCTGAATTACAGGTGTGCTTATCAGACCTATTGTATCCTACATAAAAATGTACAGTTATAAATTAGCTAGTTTCTTAAATAAATTGTTACTTCCCTTTATAAAGAATGACTTTACTGTCAAAGATTCCTTTGATTTCTCTAATTTCGCCAAATCCGTGAAATTTGGTCAATCTGTCTGCCTCACCAAATTTGATATTGATTCCTTATTCACTAACATTCTGCTTGATGAAGTAATCAAATTAAGTAGTAATTCATTATTTCTTGATGGCATTAAGGTTAGTGACTCAACTAAAAATCAATTTACAGAACTACTTGAAATTACGACTAAAGAATCTCTTTTTGTGTTTAATAATAAAACATATGACCACTTACTCCCATATTAGCTAATTTATTTTGTCTTATCGCGAAATTAATTGGTTACAGTCTTGTCCATTTGAATCTAAGCTTTTACTTTATAAGAAATACGTTGATGACACTTTTATTGTATTCCCCCGCTGGAACAGCAGTAAGTCTACTGATTTACAACGCTAAAAGCAGCGGATCGATTCCCCTCGGTGGACACAGCAGTTAGCCCGATGTGGCTTTGCTACAAGAAAAACACATTCACTTTTATTGTATTCAGAGAAGAGATGCATATTAAAAAGTTTCAAGATTATTTAATTTCTAATCACAAAAATATCAGGTTTACAGTTGAAGAACAAAAATAATATAAATTACCTTTTTACGATGTAGAGGTCATCAACCTGAACAACAGGTTCGAAACTAGACACTACCACAAATTAAAATATTTTGTGATCTTTACTTTCATTTTTGCACATTTATACCAGATTGTTACAAAATTAATTTAATAAGTCTTCTAATTCACAGAGCGTATAAACTTACTAGCTTTTATTGTAATTTTCATGATGAAATTATCAGTATTAAAAATGCCTTCCTTCTAGCACTCATCAACCCATTTTTGATATTTTTGAATATGTTAATAAAGTTTATAACTCCAAGGTTATAGACTTCAACGTTCCCAAAGATCCTATCACCTTGGTGTTACTATTCACTCGTTTTCATGGCATTAAACTAAAAATAGAAATCAAGAACATTCTGCAATCATCTTATCCCCAAGTCAGCCTATTAGTGATCTTCTAACTGATTAAATGTGTATGTAACTTTTTCCTTTTTAGAAACAAAATACTTCAAAAAATCGCTGGTGGTGTATTAACACCCGTATCGACGCTGTAGGCATGGCTAGATTGGATCAACGACCGAACCCTAGCTACCAGAGTCAAGGAGCATGTGCAAAACAGCCCTTCTAACAACTCTGGACTTTACAACCATCTAAGCAAAGACTGTAGCAAGAAGCCTAACATTGAACACTTCAAAATAATAGACTCAGCAACAGATGAATGGGCATTGAGGAAAAAGGAAGCACTTCTAAATCGAAACTTAAAACCAAAGCTGAAAAACCAACTAGCAACACCACCGTATCTCATACTGTGATAAACTTATCATGTCCGACATGGGAAAAAGAGTGAGAACTTTGTTGAGACACCCTACGATGAACTCATCATCCCCCAACTATATAAACACTATTCTCAGTAACACTGTCCGACTTTGTATGATATATGGAAGAAGAAAACTGTAAAATTGATAAGATTAAAATAGCAGATCGTTTTACTTTTAAAGTGAAACATTAAACACAGTATTATTAATTTTAAGACTTTGATTGTTACTATAAAGTTGATGACAGAGTGTCACCCTCTGGCGATTCGATCGCGAACTATCTGCACGACCTCTGGTGCCACTTCGTGACCCTGATAACGCGCTTTCTGGACAACTTGCGTTGTCATGGCGGCCTAGCAATATGCCTTCTGGTGAGTAACACTCAAACTACAGGTGTTTTGCATATTACGTAATAGTTATGTAACCCACAGATATCGGCATATTATATAATAGTTAGGTAACCCTCAGGCGGCATTCTTTGACCTCCTTTCATCTGGTACCCCCCCCCCCCACACACACACTGTGTTAATGTGTCGATTTATGTGTTGATGTGTCACAAACAGTGACAATATATCGAAGTATGAGTTACTCCAGTAAAGATGAACGATTTCTGTGTTGATCTGTCACAAACATTGACAATATATTGAAGTATGAGTTACTCTAGTAAGGATGAACGATTTATGTGTTGATGTGTCACAAACATTGACAATATATTGAAGTGTGAGTTACTCCAGTAAGAATAACGATTTATGTGTTGATGTGTCACAAACATTGACAATATATTGAAGCGTGTGTTACTCCAGTAAGGATAAACGGTTTATGTGTTCATCAACTTAATAAAGAAGTGTTTAAATGTGTCTTACCAACTGATTATTAAAGAAAGTATAGATATTGAGAAGAAATGCAATGTTTCTATTCGAGCATATAAATCAAGACTCCCAGTAGTGAGTAGCACGGCCAAGGAAAACCTAAGTATGCATGCCCCAAAAAATGTAGCCACTACCAAGAGTCTTTTTACACGAAGTGATGGTATACAAAATTGGCCCCTCTGAAACTACACCTTAGATATTCGAGAGTGTAAACTACCAAGACATTAGTAAGTAAATCAAAAATGAAATGAACCCTAGGAACCATTGCCGAGATATAGCCTAACCGAATCTGACCATATTGTTTGTTTTCTTTTTTTTCTTCATTTTCTCACACCCATTTTGTTTTTGGGGTGCACACATTTAATTTTCAAATCTCAACCATCATCTCAATCTGGGTTCAATAGTTTTGAAATTAATATTGTTTGTGGCTCGAAACAGTATGTTTTGTGGTCTACAGGGCTGGTTTTGGTTACAACAAAATCTAGATTTTAAATTTTATTTAAACGTTGCAAGGATAAACAATACAACTACTTTTGTCTTTGTGCAAAATTTTGTAGAATTCTGACGAGTAGTTTTCTTGTAAAGTGTTTGGCTTTTTATTTTTCATGCACCACACTCCTTTTGTAAAATTTTAAATCGGCTGCTCATGTGGGTATGTTGTTCGAAAAGAAAGTAGTAGCCAAGTATGTAGTAATGTAAATGTACCTGCCATTTTTACAACGGATGTTAGCTTTAACATGTCTTCTGACTAACCAGTTGGCAAAGAGAAAGATGCTGGTTTTAATTCTGGAAGTCCAGTTGACACAATATGTGAATCACCAGGCTGTAATATGTCAACTGGACATCTTCCAAATGTGCTAATCGTAGTGCGGTGGTGCTTAGTAGTAGGAGGCAGAAGTATTAAGCAATCCCCAAGAGAAAAGGGCTTAGATCACTTCAGTACTATTACTCTCTGTCTCATATAGAAACTATTAGATGTAAATATTAAAAAAGTAATTCAAGCTAAATACTAAACTGTGTACGAGTACGGTAATCCATATCTGGTAAAGCATCGTGCATTGGATAGATATTATAGCAATCCATCACCAATAAAGTGTCTTGCATTGGATAGCTATTATACTAATCCATCATCTTGGAAGCGATATGTTAAAGATCGGTATGGTGCTAATCCTGAACCTGTACATGCTAGGATGAAGCGAGCCTATCATGAAGACCCGACTGTAATGATTTGTAAGTGATATGCTTATGCTGCCAACCCTGATCCTGATCGTTTAAGACCTAAAGCATATTATAAAAAAAACAAAAAACAGTGCAGCCAGATGAAAGAAAATATTACAAACACCATGAGATTAGTAAAGACAATAAAAGAGAGACATATATAAAATTGCTAAACAAGTGTCGAATGACAAGATTAGTTGTAAATTCAATTTGTAAGAAATATAATAGGATGTGCAAAGTTTTACCTTCAGACACAACAGGGTATATAACTAAGTTATGTAGAAAGATGGCTGAGGAAACATTTGCAGGTAAGCATCTTGCAGCACAGCATTTGGTAAAATCTTCTCTGCAATATTGAGAAACTTACCAGCGTGAATTCATTAAAAATGCTCAACATGTAAGGAGTGCGGTGTGGGCATCATTGTGCAAGGCCTCTAAAGCAACTTCTAACAACGAGATACATAACATTTTATTGCCGAAAGCTTACACACTCCTAATATTGAGCATGCTAAGTATCCTTGCATGTCATGTAACAAATTCTGTTACAAAAATAAATATGTACAAATTGCTGCACCTAACTGATCCCTGGTGATGCTTGGGAATGGCTGCTGGAGTATATAGAACAACATCATGCTCCTGATACTGGGTTGCCTATGGAATACACCTATAAGTACTCTAAGGGAAATTTTGTGCAGGTATACTTCCACCATGCTGCATGTTAAACAGTTTAATGTTTGACTGAGTTCCTTCAGAAATTGCCCAGCTGAATCAATATGAAAAAGTATTGATTCAGTTTGTTTGTTTGTTTGTTATGAAATTCGCGCAAAGCTACACGAGGGCTATCTGCGCTAGCCGTCCCTAATTTAGATGTGTAAGACTAGATGGAAGGCAGCTAGTCGTCATCACCCACCACCAACTCTTGGGCTACTCTTTTACCAACGAATAGTGGGATTGACCGTCACATTATAACGCCCCACGGCTGAAAGGGCGAGCATGTTTGGTGTGACGGGGATTCAAACCAGCAAATTGCGAGTCGAGCACCCTAACCACCTGGCCATGCCGGGCCCAATTCAGTGGGCAAAACCTCCCAGGTTTTAACCGAAATGAGGACAGTGACTGAAAAACTCCTAGCCACATGGTCAGCAAGATGCAGGGTTCAACTTTTTATCTCTTTTTGCCCTTGTAACACATTTAAAAAAAAATGGCTACCCAAGCCTGAATAATCTATTCCAGAGCATGGAAAGCTATTTTTATTGTTGCAACATAACTAGTCACAAAAATGTGGTTTGGCAGGACATAACTGACAAGCATAAGGTGTAATGGTTTTTGCAAGTTGAAAGAAATCAATCAATTGTATCCTAGCATGAATTTACCAACATCAGCAGCAGGGTTACGATTAGACGAAAGAATATCTGAATTTGTTACCATAGAACTCAAAACTGATGCTGATGAAGCTAAAATTGCCATAGACTTGGAGAATGATGCTGAAGTACATTGTGAGCAAATTTCTGACAGAAGAATTGCATAAGAAGAGGAAGCAGAGATTATCAAATTATACTATACAGACTCTACATGCTCCTAGGGAGGACGAAAGAGCAACTGATCCTTTCCAAATGCTGTGTATTAATGAACCTGCCCTAGATTCATGCTGCAAGCAATTAGATGTATTATGCTTCCGAGGCCTTTTTCCATATGATAATAGTGAGCAGCATCAATCAAGAGAAGCACAGCTTGGTAATTTAGACTATAATGCAGTCACACATTGGTCGATTTAGCTTCAATCAACAACTTCTGTTCTACTATCTTCATCATGCCATTATGCATCAGTTAAATAGTGGAATTTTTCAGAAACCAAAGTTAATTGCCCGCATGAGAAGTTGATAGCTGGACGGTACTTAGAAATGTTAGAAAATCATGAGCTTGAAGGGGATTTAACCAGTGAATTTTCTCACTTACGAAACAGTCAGCAGTAGTGGGCACAAACGCGAAACGACCCAAAGGCAATGACTCTGCATTGTGGTCCAAATACTTGGTTTCTTACTCTGAGTCCTGCTGAATGGATGTGGGATTATTTGGGCGAATATTTATGTAAGATTAATCCTTCTGAAGTGTGCTGGTTGCATCTGATCCAATATCAGCTTCTAGATTTATTGATAACAAGTTTTAAGGAAGCTTAAAATACCTTACATCAGGTAATGCTAGTATTAGCATAGTCATCCACTATTTCTGAAGACTAAAATACTAAGGACGTGGATCACAACATTTTCACCTACATTTTTGGATAGATTGTGTTCCTGTAATTCGAGAAAACACAGATGAAGAAATTGTCGTATTTATTTCGAAATAGGTTATTTGCCAAATTTCAGATTAAAGCTTATGCCCAATATTGCACGAAAGAGTATCAAAATACCAATCTCAGTGTTGCAACAATTACTGCTTAAGGTCAAATAAAACCAAATCTGTTATTAGAAAAGTTTGTAAATTTAGTTTTCCAAGACTTCAAATGGAAAAATTGTATCTTCAGAGTGTTGTTGAATTGGTAGCCAAAAGAAAAGCATTGAATGCTAATTCATGCCTATATGATATTCCATGGATCAGCAATATATAGAAGAGAAGTCGACGATTCTAAGCTGGTACATTACAAAGTACACAACTAAAGCAGAAAAAGTTGTGCCAATACTGCATTTACTGAGCTAATTTCCACCAAATGATTAGCTCGTCGTTTATGGAATGTTGCACTAAGGAGCCTTTCTCATTGAGAATGTGGTGCTCTGGAAGCTAGTGACATGATATTAGGCTTATCACTGTATGGAACAGATCCAGATACTGTATTGCGATGGTATGATGTAAATATGGTTCACAGTCATAGTGTTAAGGAGCACCACATTATAACTGGGTTGCCTGAGGATTCTGAAGATGTATTATATCTTTCTTGGATTGATGGTTATTATTCCAACAGACCACATGAGCTTGAGTATACTAATCTATATGATTAATTCCTTTGGTATGACATTGTGAACAAGGAGCTCAGTGATAATGTTAAACTCTGTCTTATGTTTGAATGCTTCTTAAAAAGGATACAGCCATACGTAATCAACCCACAACAAGAACTATAGAAATACTTCTATGTTGTTGTTGTTGTTTAAGCCCTGGAGATAATGCAATAGCCTAATGGGAGACTTCTCCAATTTCGCTGAGACATTTATTGGTTGTTAAAATAGCCTGTTCGACGGTTTGAAATACCATGACCAATTGTCTCGTTTGCAAGAGGTGGACACTAAAGTACTTGAACTAATTCAAGAACATCAAGCAGAGATGAAAGCTAAGGAACAGCAAAGCAGTGGCCTACCTGCTGGTGGTCTTTTGCACTATGTTGCAACTGAGGCACACAATACTATGGTAGAATTTGAATATGTAATTCACCATGATGAACAATTAGATTTGAAAGAGATGATTGGAAAATTTAATGCTGAACAACTGAGGGTGTTCAACATGGTCAAGACTACTATAGAGGCTCAAGAAAATGCTGATCTGAGTTGCACTGTCAGAATACTTAGGCTTTTTGTTAGTGGGTCTGGTAGTACTGGCAAAGGTTTTTAAGTAAAAACTGTTAAAACATGGATTCCGTCAGCAACTGGTAAAGATGTTGCCCACAAGTATTGCTGAGCCTATTTATTAATGGGTTAACTATTCACCGACTGCCAGTGGAACATGAAAAGATGCCACAGTGTTGGTCGATGTCTGATGATGCCCTGAAAATTGTGCGTGAAAAGTTGTGTAGTGTTACATCATCCATTATTGACGAGATATCCATGGTCAGTAATGTGACTTTAATGTACATACATCTCCGACTTACTGAGATTTTTCAAAATGAAGAAGCTGAAGATGGATGGCTTGGTCAACGAAACTTATTGTTTCTAGTCGATCTTTAACAGCTAATGCCAGTGTTTGAAGGTCCAGTGTATTCTCTCATCAGAGGCTGCTCTAACCTGAAGACTACCGGCTACTTACTTTCTTAGTAGGCAATGCAAGTCTTGCTATATTTC
>NW_013666528.1:161470-193010 GCF_000517525.1 Limulus polyphemus | reverse complement strand
GTTCTCTGTCATTTTTTGAATTCACAAATGCACACTTGCATTGCCTACTAAGAAAGTTAGTACCGGTAGTCATCGGGCTAAAGTACACCAGGTGTGTGGGCATTGTAAACTTGTGGAGAAATTTGTTTTTTCTATGATGATTTGCTGATAAATATGCGTCCAAAAGAAGAGCAACGACTTGTTTCTATGCTATTCAGTATTCGTCTTTCATATTACTAGTGAAGATCTCAGGTTGCTGGAAGAGGGTAAGTTGTGGTTCAATGATGACAGCGTATGTGGAAGAATGAAAGAAGTGATAAAACATTTTCTGACCTTCCAACTGACATGGTGTGTCTGTTGCCTACCAGACACATGTGTGATAAGCTAAACAAAGAAATGCTTAGAAATCTTAATGGATAAGAAATTCGTTTGCTGGCTACAGATACGGTGGATTGTTCTGAGTATCTTCGTTGAAAAGTCTCTAAAAAGCTTTCTAGCTACAGTGACTGTCACAGCTGGCTTAGAAAAAGATATATTAATAAAGATTGGCTGCAAGGCTCAGGAGAAACATTGATAGGACTCTTGGGCTCGTAAATGAAGCAATAGGTACTGTGTGTTCTGTTAAGTATAACATAGATCAAGACAGTGTCGTTGATAGCATAAATAGAAAGTTTAGCGGTGATCATGAACATGAATAGGAGAAAGTAATCAATAATTTCTAAGTGTTGAATAATGCTTTTGATATCTGACGCCAGTTTCCAATTGCGAGCGCGTATACTAACACCATAAACAAGTCTCAAGAATTAACTCTGTACAATGTTGTTACAGACATTGACAACACAATATTTACCTGTGTCCAAAACTATGAGGCAATGTCTAAAAATTAATTTGTTTTCATATTGTTTGTTTGCTTCTAATTGTTTGTGTTTTTGGGTTGCATTACAGTGAACTGTGCCATTTTGTTTGTAATTTATCAACTAGAAGAGGGTTGAAAGGTTTTGTGTGCCTCTTACCTGTTTTCTGTCATTATTTAAGAAATGTCTAGGTAGATGGTTAATTGTGAGTTCTATTTGATGTACAGTTTGAGGTAAATTGAAGTTTTTCACAAAATGATATGATATCTAAACTAGAAACAGCTTGGCTGTAAAAAAAAAAGTGCGGCTAAGTAAAAAGATTATTTGTTATACAAACAGCGACTAAAATAATTGATATCAGAATGCGGCCAAGGCAATCAATATTATTGGCTACATAGTTTAAAAGTGCTATAATTGGTTTAAAATTATTTTGTTATCATCTTTGTCAATTTCATTAACGATAGCACCAGTTCGAGTTACTTGTGCTATTGTTAATAAAATTGACAAACATGATTTTTAGAGCCCCAGTGGCACAGCGGCATGTCTGCAGACTTACAACACTAAAACCGGGTTTCGATATCCGTGGTGGGCAGAGCACAGACAGCCCATTGTGTAGCTTTGTGTGTAAACTACAAATAAACAACCAACGTTTATTTTTAGCAAGCAATTTTAAACAATGTATCCAATAATATTGATTGCCTTGGCTACATTCTGACATCAATCAATAGTCCCCTTTTGTATAACAAATAACTTTTCTCTTTGACGCACCTTTTTTCTCAGCCAAGCTCTTTTTGGTTTAGATAACTTATAGATGTAAGCTTCAACATGAGATAATGTTGGTTGATGCAGCTCATAAATGTATGCTCCAACATAAGGTAGTGTTGGTTTATGTAGCTTATAATTGTATGCCCCAACATGAGGTAGCGTTGGTTTATATAGCTCATAACTGTAAGCTCTAACATGAGATAGTGTTGGTTTATATACCTTATTGTTGGAAGCTCCAACATGAGATAATGTTGATTTATGTAGCTTATAATTGTATGCTCCATCATGAGGTAATGCTGGTTTATATAGATTAAAGATGTAAACTTCAACATGAGATAGTGTTGGCTTATGTAGCTTATAGATGTAACCTCGAACGTGATATAGTTGGTTTATATAGCTCATAGTTTTGAACTTCAACATGAGATAATGTTTGTTTATAGAGCTTATAGTTGTAAGCTTTAACATGAAACGGTGTTGGTTGATATAGCTTATAGTTTTAAGCTCCAACATAGACTGTTTTGAGTACATAACTTTGTTGTTTCGTAATCGTAAGTGGTGCGACATTAATATATTCAACAGCCATTTTCATTTAATTAGAGTTCTCGAACTAAGTATGAGGTTGGGGTATAAGGTTAGACTGAAATTGGTGTATAAATAAAATATTTCACTAGCTTGTAACATTGGTTTAATCTATGAATTGCTCTTGAATTCTCAATTACAAAAATCATCTCTCTGCCAGTGCAGTTTTCAATCTTATGTCGTGTCCCTGTCACAAATTTGTCACGAAACAGTCGCGGAACGATGGGCGTGGAAAGTTGGGAGCTTCTATGATGTCATTCACCCAATCATAACACGAGAATCTGCTGTTGAAACTTGTAGTCAACTTCATTATGAGTCAATGTTGATGATCGCGATGGAAGAAGAGTCTTCTTGCTTTAATATAAAATTAACACCCTAACACAAAGAAAGAACAGTCTTCGTGCCTTTAGTGTAAAAGTAACACTAAAACAAAGAAAGAACAGTCTTCGTGCCTTTAGTGTAAAATTAACACACTAATATATAGCAAGAGCATACCTTCTGCCTTTAGTATAAAACTAACGCACTAAAACAGAGGAAGAGCATTTTTTTTGCCTTTAGTATGATACTAACACTAAATAAAAAAGAGCGGTCTTCTAGTCTTTAGTATAAAACTAACACACTGAAACAAAGGAACAGCGGTCTTCTTGCCTTTAGTATAAAACTAACACACTAACATAACCGGTCTGTTCATGAGCAGGTAAGACACCGCTCGTAACCCGTCTTACATCTAAGATTTACAGAAGCATCAGCATCGCACTTAATTAGCTCACATCTGAGACCTCGTATGAAGTTCGCTTTGCCTATTTATGTAACAAAATTAATGTTAAAATGTTATCCTTTAATAACCATTTGTGCTTCTTGGTTTTCAGACAAAACTCAGTACCTTGAAAAAGTTGAGTAAGCCTAAGCGTTGGTAATAACTTGTTTTATTCTGTAGTTTAAGGTCTTTGAAGTTTTTACGACTTCTCTACTACAGATTTCTCTACGTCGTATATAAACTTATACTATTATAAATATAGTCTTAAGGAAGTATCAGTATCAGCTTTAAGCTTGTAAATTTATTAAACGATATGGGTGAGTCAGATGCATCTGGCGACAGTAGGTTAACGTCAGGTTGTATCAATATATGAATTATAAAACTTTCAGCAGGCGTACACTTAACGTTCTAAGTATCACACACACACATATCTTATCAATTTATTATAGGTTATTGTAAAACTTAGATGAGGCCCGGTATGGCCAGGTTGTTAGGGCGCTCGACTCGCAATCTGAGGGTCGCAGGTTCGAATCCCCGTTATACCAAACATGCTCGCCCTTTCAGCCGTGGGGCGTTATAATGTGACCTTCAATCCCACTATTCGTTGGTAAAAGAATAGCCTAAGAGTTGGCGGTGGGTAGTGATGACTAGCTGCCTTCCCTTACACTGCTAAATTAGGAACGGCTTGCGCAGATAGCCCTCGTGTAGCTTTGCGCGAAATTAAAAACAAAAACTTACATGTGATCAAACCTTCAATGAAAACAGAAAGATATTTGTATTGATAGATTTAGGGTTAGATATAGATAAGTATATATAGAATCAAATGCGTAATTATACACATAACTTGGCACATAGACAGAGATATAAGCACAGAGCGACAGACTGACTGATCCTAGAAGCAGAGGTAATTTTTATTTTTGTGTTAATACAAAAAATGTGTTTGCCGTGAAAAGAGCATTAATATTATTTTTATATGTACTATGAGAAACATTTTTGTGGTTAATACATTGTGGAAGTTAATACATTTTATATAACCTGCTTTTTAGTGGAAAGCAATTTTAACTATTCGTTTCCATTGGAATATTGTAAGATAAATAGTGTTAAAAACACTTGACATTTCGAAGCTTCATGTAAGGATTATCAAGTAGATATGGCACACATAGTGTGGTCGAAATTCTATTTCACACCGCAAAAATTCGGGTTTCGATATTCATGGTGGACACAGCAAACAAACAATAAAAAACATCTTCTCGGAAAGAAAACCCCAAGGGACCGAATACAGAATGAAGTTTTTTTTACAAGTTTGACACCAAATAAAAAGTTGTTAAAACAAGAAAAACCTTCAATTACGCTATTATACATACCCTTTATACTCATACATACATTATATCCTGTAAGTAATGTTACATAGTTACGTATATTTAAAATGTATGATGTTTTAAAATTATTAAAATAACAATTTATTTTGTCCTTATCCCCAATGTCCAACCGATAATTATAAAATGTTGGATGGATAATTTTAAATACTTCTGTTGAAACAACCAAACTTCTAAACTATTTACCTAAAACATTATAGGACTTAATACTCGCAATATATATATAAGCTACCAATTTTTTGTTATTGTTTAAAGCTTTCAGTGCTGTCTGAAAGTAAATGTTAAGAGAAACATTCATGCCATTGCAAATCTTGACAACAAAAAAGCCACCACTGAACATTATATGAACGTGTACGGCAGAATTAGCGAAACACCTTATTGGATCACGATTTTATAGATTTGTGACAACGTTCTTAAGAAGAAACTTAAGGAATCAGTTTTGATTCGATTCAAACGCCATTCCATTAACAGATATAATGCCTGACCCCTATAATACTATTATTATTTCATGTAAGATTTATTTTTATCATCTGCGACTCTAACGCGTTCAACAATACTTTCACTACGTTTCACCGTACACAGTTTGTATTTTTGTTAACAAACATAACAATAAGAAATGTTCATTGTGGTAAAAGAAATAATATTTTGATATAAGTAAGAGTATTTTTTTTTTCCTCTTTCCGATTTGTAAAAAAAATTCTTACGTGATAGAAAAAAAAATATTTTCGAAATCTGCGTAGCTGAATTATGGAAAATCCGTTATTAAAACCAAAACAACTCATATGAAGTTTAAATTCGCAGGCCTGTGTAATCATAATAATAGATAGTAGTATCGTTAAATATTCAGACAAAGCGTGAAAGGCTGTATATGTTAACATAAAATTGAGCATTTGGGAGTACTTCGTTTATTGTTTGGTTTATTTCCCCACTCTTTACTTATTTCTGAAAGTCATCACAAATAATATTTTTTTCCGTTCAAATGAGAATCTATGTTCGAAGCAGAGGGAGCTTTAGGTGAACTATCAAAGGAGTGGTGGGTATATTGATGATTTTCTCATTAAGGTAAAAGCTTTTTGGTGTTCTCTTCTTTTGTCTTTCTATTTTAATTCCCACATATTGCAAGCTTAATGAACACCTCAAAAACAGGTTTGATAAATACATAAAAACTTGACTCACACATATCCAGACGAAGTATCTATCAAGATTCACAATAAAAGGTTTTATGACAACAGATATATTCGATATTGCATAAAGTTGGTGTTTTTTTAAAATGTTGAGTTATGGCAGTTATCTATATCCATGTTTTGTAGCACTAGCTACTTGTCTTTCTTTCTCTCTCTCATTTTCTCTATCTATCTATCTACCAATCTATTTATCTAGCTGTTTTTCTGTCTGTATCTTTGCGTCATTGCAATGCAAAAAATACAATCTCATACAATGAAATTATGAGATTTTCAACGTAGTAACCTGACCAAAAGAACAGTATGTCTATCCATGTTTCATAGCACTATCTAACTAACTCGTTAACGTTCTCTGTCTATTTACTTCTCTCTTCGTTTGCGTCATTGTCGTCATGACAATACTATATGAAGAAATCATGAGGTTCCTAAGAACACATAACCGTTACCAGAAGAACAACAACCTGCTTATTTGATACTACTTCGTAAATTGATTTGTTTATGTTTAACCTTAAAGTATCAGTGGATTTTTATTTTCTAAAGAAATATTAGAGTAACTAAATATTAACAAAGCTCATATTACTTCTTGTCATTAGGAAAGAACCATTTTATTTCAATGTTAATTAAACACGAATGTTCAAATTAAAACTGGCACTGATGTGTTTGTTTAAACAGTAAAGATTCTGGAATAGCTACCAAGTGTAGTATATCTTTGTGTCAGGACTATAATTAGCTTTAGTGTTTTTGTTCTGTAAGAATTATGTTGATGTTGGAGTCTAATAATAAATCTTCGTTGAACGAACACGTTTTTTTCTTCTCATCTTTTATTGAAATAAATCAAAGTGAATTATAGTGAACATATTTATTTACTATAAAAAAGATTCTCTCTGTCACTAACATTTTTTATAAACTCAATTATTCATCCTTTATCTGAGATCTCTCCTATAATGATTGTTACTTTTTCTTCTAGGAATTTAGGAAAATAAATCTGTCTCTCTTTTTATAGAATATTTTATCATTAAACTGTATTGGTTCTAAGCTTATGTTGATCAAATTAATGACGACCAAGTCTTGCTGGTTGAGAAGATGCTAAAAAACGGCAGTAATTATGTATATTGTCAGGAACAACTTTCTTTATGATATTTCACGTGGATAAATTAAAGATTACACAAACCGAGTTATGAGCTTTACGTGTAAAGCTCAGAATACATATATTGCCTCACTCTGTTGGGAAAATCGCATCTACACAAAACATTGTGCCATCCTAAAGTCTGCAGTTAACTGTGAGCTGTGAGTGTTTACAGAGTAACAAACTTAAGTGTGGATTTGTGTTTTGGCAGAGTATAAAAAAAAATGCGTTTATGTGTCAGCAGAATGACAAACTCAACCATGACTTGTGCATTGGCAGAGTAACAAACTTAAACATGAGTTTATGTGTTGGAAAAACAAAAAACTTATCTATATGTTTATGTATTGGCGGAGTAAGAAACGTAACTATGAGTTTATGTATTGGAAGGACAAATAACTTATCTATGTGTTCGTGTATTGACAAAATAACAAACATAAATGTGGGTTTATGGGTTAGTAGAATAACAAACTTGTCTATGAGTTTGCTGTTGACAAAGTAATAAACTTAACTACGACTTGGAATTTTGGCAGAGTAGCAAATTTAACTATGTGCTTGTGAATTAGCAGAATAACTTGGAATTTTGGCATAATAAAAATTAAATTTGCTACTCTGCCAAAATTCCAAGTTATTCTGCTAATACACAAGCACATAGTTAAATTTGCCTGATAATACACAAGCACAATAACAAATTTAACTATGTGTTAGAGTATTATCAGAATAACAAATTTAACTATATGCTTGTGTATTATCAGAATGACAAGTTTAACTATGTGTTTGTGTATTACTAGAATAACATGTTTAGCTATGGGTTTGTGTGTGGTGAGCATAATAAACTTATCTGTGACTTTTTGTGTTGTGAGCGTAACAAACTCAACTGTGAGAATATGTGTATTGGTAGAGTGTCAAACTTAACTATGAATTGTATGTTGACAGAGTAACAAACAACTGTGCTGTTGTGTGTTAGAAGAATATCGAACGTTACTATGGTTTTGTGTTTTGGTAGTGTGAAATGAAAGAAACCTAACTATAACGATCACCTTTTCAAATATCGGTATTTGACTCTTAAAACTTCAACAATGCTTGCTTTATTTCAATAGTGAAAATGTGATGACGTTAACAATTACGTTTTTGGGAAACAAAAAGAGAATATTTTTCGCTAGGTTTCGAAATTCCCAGCTTTAAAAATTCGCATGTGGTGTTCTTTGTTGTATTAGTAATTTGAACATAAAACGTTAAAAAATTGCATCACTTTGTTCACCTTCTTAAAGCACAACTGCGTATAAGAACATTTGTATCATTGTTAACACAAATGTAGAAAACGCCGTTGCATACGTAACTGTTACTTTAGAACCAAGAAACGTTCCTAAAAGTTTTCTTTCTCAATTTGTGCCCCATTACACTTAAAGCATTTCTTTCTATATTTTTTTTTTAATTTTATGCTTTGAATGTGACTTAATTAATTTCTTTGAACTGTAAGGCGTCTACAAGACACCACCTTTGGGATTTTTACAACTAGTGACGTGGGCACATGTGTATCACTGGTAACGTGAGTAACAAGCCCAAATACGTTGTCTAAAACTCTAGAATAATGAAACATTTCTTGAAGTCTTTTTACTCATCCTGTACCCATTACTATTTCAGGCTTTTTTTTCCCTTATTTTGTTTGCTTTCACCTGCAACTGTGAATGCAAAACTTATTATATCGCTCGAAAAAGTCACACAAGTTTAGTCTTAAAGTTTTGAATATATACATGTTATTACAAATAACAAAGTTTTCATGAGAAGTAGATGTTTAGCATAACATCTACGAGACCGTTAAAAGTTGCAGTGATAGAAGTAATTGTAAAGCTGTGAATAACAACAACGTATGCAATGCTTTAACCAAACGAGCCTCTAAAAAATTCGTTTTTTCTTGCAGTTTTAAGATTTTTTTTTATTATAATTTTTGAAACAAACTCCATGATTTCTTGTTGCCGCGAAACTTAATAACTGTTTCAGCCAAACTCCCTTAATCGAAACCGGACTTTGATGTTGTAAATGATTCCTGCATTTTGAAAAACGACTGTTATATACCTGATGTATTATTAATATTTTGACTGACTCATTTTCGTTAAGTTTGATAACTTACTTTCGCTTTCTAAAGATGTAAAAAAAAAGAAAAGTTATTATAATATTTTTCT
Source organism: Limulus polyphemus (assembly GCF_000517525.1). Lineage (NCBI taxonomy): Eukaryota > Metazoa > Arthropoda > Merostomata > Xiphosura > Limulidae > Limulus > Limulus polyphemus. Next base: position 184,213 of record NW_013666528.1, on the reverse strand, counting down.
ACACTACTTAAACATTTAATCTGTTAATGCAGTCGTTATTCACCATATTTTTAAAGTAACTATTTTGAACAAAAATTGTTAAAGGCTCGAAATTTTCAAAACTAAGATGCGAACAAAAAATACGTCATACTTCTCTCTCGGCAGAGTAAGCTAAACAACAAAAATCATCTTACCATGAATCTATTATCTATACTTACTTCATTCTGCTAATGATCATAGGTTGAATTATTGTTTATATAATGTTTTACGGATAAAGATCAAATTTGTAGCAGCAAGAACAAAAGGTCAAAATCTAGTGTAATCTTTAACATTTTGTATCAGCAAGGACAAAAGGTCAAAATCTAGTGTAATCTTTAACATTTTGTATCAGCAAGGACAAAAGGTCAAAACAAAATATTAAAGATTACACTAGACCTTTTGTCCTTGCTGATACAAAATGTTAAAGATTACACTAGATATTGACCTTTTGTTCTTGCTGATATCAAAATCTAGTGTAATCTTTAACATTTTGTATCAGCAAGGACAAAAGGTCAAAAATCTAGTGTAATCTTTAACATTTTGTATCAGCAAGAACAAAAGGTCAAAAATCTAGTGTAATCTTTAACATTTTGTATCAGCAAGGTCAAAAATCTAGTGGAATCTTTAACATTTTGTATCAGCAAGGACAAAAGGTCAAAATCTAGTGTAATCTTTAATATTTTGTATCAGCAAGGACAATAGATCAAAAATCTAGTGTAATCGTTAACATTTTGTATCAGCAAGGTCAAAAGGTCAAAAATCTAGTGTAATCTTTAACATTTTGTATCAGCAAGGACAATAGATCAAAAATCTAGTGTAATCGTTAACATTTTGTATCAGCAAGGTCAAAAGGTCAAAAATACTAGTGTAATCTTTAACATTTTGTATCAGCAAGGACAAAAGGTCAAATATCTAGTGTAATCTTTAACATTTTATATCAGCAAGAACAAAAAGTCAAAATCTAGTGTAATTTTTCACATTTTATATCAGCAAGGGTAAAAGGTAAAAAATCTAGTGGAATCTTTAACATTTTGTATCAGCAAGGACAAAAGGTCAAAAGCTAGTGTAATCTTTAACATTTTGTATCAGCAAGGACAAAAAGTCAAAAATCTAGTGTAATCTTTAACATTTTGTATCAGCAAGGACAATGGATCAAAAATCTAGTGTAATCGTTAACATTTTGTATCAGCAAGGACAATGGATCAAAAATCTAGTGTAATCGTTAACATTTTGTACCAACAAGGTCAAAAAGTCAATATAAATTAACATTTTGAGCTTTTGAAATAAATTTTGACCACAGGCCAATGTATGTAATTTTTAAGTATGTAAGAAATTTAAAAACAAATGAGCTAACAACCTCACTGAATATAAAGAATCTGAATAATTAAATAAACTAAGGTTTTGATTGCTTTTCTTTATCTTTAGTCATGATACTTATCATAATTACTAATCTTTAAGCTGCTAGTGTCACCTCATTTTTTTATTTATTTCTAAGATTCTAAATTTAATTATGTAGTATCTGTTTACGATAGGTGTAGTATTTGTTTAGGATATGTTGTAGTAACTGTTTATTATAGCTGTAGTATCTGTTCATGATAGGTGCACTATCTGTTAATTATATGGCGTAGCATCTTTTTCTGATAGGCGTAGTATCTGTTTAGGATTGGCGTATCATTATGATAGTGTAGTATCTGTTTATGATGAGTGTAGTGCTATGATAGGTATGGTATAATATTTGTTTATGATATGGTTTAGTATTTGCATATATTCTTAAAGGTTAGTATCTGACCTGCCACTATAATTCTATTTAATGTATTTTTCCTATTTCACTTTCTTCCAGGTTCTTCATGGTGTTCATGTGTTTGATGCTGAGTGTGTTCTCAACTATTAGCGACTTTGAAAAAGTTGCCAGTGAAATACTCTTTAGAATGGTAAGTATGATGTATTTATTTCTGTTATTTATATATCGTTATCAGCTTATCCATATTTTCTCCAAATGATCCTAAGGAATTAAAGTATTTTTGAAATTCTACTAATTAATTATTTTACAAGTTTAGAGTCTTTTCTTTTTCTTTGTTCTGAAGAAAATAATAACAAAGAAATAACATTATCCTTAATTATTGTCAGGTTTTCTTTTCTAATGGGTGCTGTATGTTTTGTATTACTTGCTTTATTATTTACTTCAGTTGATATTTTAAAAAATCTTCAAATAAACAAACTATATCGTTTAATTCGCTTATTAAGTCTTTTAAAAATTGTAAGTTTTTTCTTCGTTAGCTAAGCTGTTAACGAGATTATTATCACCTATAGGTTTTGTAGTGACTGTATAATTACGTGCTTCATTACTATCGCTCATATATTTGACTAATTTAAATTAAAATATACACAGATAAATATTGTTATAAATTAGTCTAAGGACGAATAAAAATATTATCCGAAGGTACTTTGCAATTGCGAAATTAGTCTTTGTATGGTAAATAATAATATTATTAGTAATTGTATGTTCTCTATCATATTAAAAAATACCTCCCCCGTGAGGCTTGATTCTTTTATGACATTCTTTATTCAACAATTATGTTCGACATCATAGGAAATCACCATATTAATTAAATTTGTTTGGGTGCAATTTCAAAAAGTAATTCATAAAAATCAAATATTAGAAGTCCAATGGCAGCTTTGGTGGTCATGCTAGTCATGAATAATTAGTTCTGGGACAACGTTTATTAATATACATAGTAGAATGTTTTGTTTTTTACATTTATTTTAATTGTTGAAAATTCTAAAGTTTAATGTATGATTTCATTGCAGTCATTCATTTTAATAGAATTTGATTTGAATTGCAATCCTAGTTGCAAGCTATCGCTCCCCACAACGGCCTATACTTTTGTTGTTTTGCATGCCAAGCTATATTACATGCATTTAGAAACTATGGATTGCCCTAAAGCCAGCGAGGATACCATATTGCCATATATCGGCGAAAGTCATGCTAATTTAGTATTAGGCCTATTATATTTTTAACACTACATCTTTATCTAGTCCCTTAGGGACGTTCAAGAATTAGAAGATGTATAATAATAGTATTTCAACCATACTATGTTCGTCATATCCATTGCCGACGACGCATTGCGCTCATTACAGAGCTCATCAGGTCATTTTAGACAAAACAAACACAGTAATGGTTGGATGAGCTCTGTATTGACCGAAATGCATAATCGGCAATGGATATGGTGAACATAAAATGGTTGAAATACTATTATCATACACTATTCAACTTCTTGAAAATTCCTAAGGGACTGTGTAAAGAATGTAGTGTTAAAAAATTAATACATTTAATACTAATGTCTTATGTCAAATATAATTAATTATAATACACTGAATAAATTGAACTAACTTGGTTTCATGACAGATTTGAAAACTTCTTTGGGCATCAGCGTTATATAAATGGAGAAATTAGTTTAAAAGGCAAATATGTAGTTTACTTACTGATTCGTTGGTAATATACCTGAATGAAACGCCGCAGATACTTAACTTAAAGCAAAACACTCTTTCCTGAATGTTTATTGCTCTCATTATTGTGATGAGAATAAGTAATGAATTAGAGTAAGAATAGTTTCATGTGCTTCCAAAAAATAACATCACCGGTCAGGTTACGGCTTTGTGTAGGGTGGTGTGGTGTGTGTATCTGGCGCAGTGCGTAATGGTGGCCTGGCGTTTAGCCATTAATTAATTATTTTATTAATAAAATATAAGCATGAATACGTGCTGTGACTGAATATGGAGTCAGGTCTACATGATACCTCATAGAAACTGGTTTTGATAATTTTGTTTATTCTTTGTTCCAAGCTAGTTTCCAAAAATAATGTGTTTAGTCTAACTTGCTTACGTTATATGAGTGTGACACATGCTTTTAATTAGCAGTAGTCCATGATCATGACCAAGGATAGAGGAAAACTTGCGTGGCATGGTTGGAACTCTTCAAAGGTGCGTCTTTTTTAACCAACAAGAGATGTAAATATACAATAGCAAAGACAGTTTTTTATGTGCTTGATTTCAGGCTGCCACGTCAGATTTTTAGTCATTTTTAAGTTAACACAGTTATCTTAATTCTTGTCTCAAGTCAGTTTTTACTTTACAATTCAATTGTAGTTTTAATTTTTCTGGTTCTATGTCGGTAAGTTTTGTTATTTTGGAATATTCCTCTTTCAGGTTCCTCAGGTTATTCTTTTTTTTGGATTTTTCTTGCCAGGTCTACTAGATGTTTAACTGTAGCTTTAATGAATAAATTAAGAGTTTAATTTGTTGTAAAAACAACAAAATGCCTCATTTTACTTGAGCAATGCAGCTTTATTGTTTTCATGATTACATCTGATCGTTACTGCACTGTTCTTAGTAATCAGTTTTAACTAATCTACAAATTCACATCATTAAGTTGAGGGTACATCAGAAAACAAAGATGAGAAAGACAACTACTCTGTGTTAACACAAGTATTGGCACAGCACTAAGAAGGGAACATCGTGTTTTGGGATCCAAGTATAATAGGTGGTGAGCCTATTTTTTAATTTAGTCACAGCTTCTACTCTGTTGCTAATACTTGACAACAATCGTTGCTATACTTCAGTGGAAAAGGCCGCCACTCATTTTGGAGAACACCTCCAGCTGTGGTGAGATTTTGAGTATTGTTATTTTTATCATTCGAGATGAAATATAACACGCTTAAAGTGTTCAGCTAGACCCAGGCAAGAAATCTGTGAGAACCAATACAAATTCCAGGTGTTACGTGTTTGGAACCACAGATGGATATAGTATGCGAATTTGGAATTGTGCAATATCATTTTATAAGAAGCACGATTCTTCTCAGTACAATTCAATCAATGCAGGCAGTGCAGCATTATTCAGAATGTCACATTAATGACTCTCTTTATTGTAAACAGTAGAACCAACTAACTGAGTTTTCATTGTTGGGATAACGCATTGATATGCAAATAGTTTTTCAGTTTCCTGCCAAACCCAGAACTTTCCCTCTGAACATTCAGAACTGTGACGAATGGCTTATGGTTAGTAAATCATTGTGAAATCCAGCAGATAGAGCTCCCTTTAGGCAATATATGAATCGACTTGCAGCCCCGAACTTTTCTTAAACTACTTTGGTGATGGATTTAGTTCTAAATCTTTGTTCTTGATTTGCAACACATTTAGAATTCATATGGACCAATAAGTGTTAAAGTTCAGACAATTTTGCCGATATTTCATATTAGCATATATAGTGATCTCCTCTTTTTTTCATCACATTATTCGCATTATATGAGAAGAAGAGCTGAAGTGGCTGGGACAGTCATAGCAATATGTTACATCTAGTCATCAATTACCTTTGGAAATTCGTTATCTTCCTACTTTGTGACATTTTGGCTTCAGCCGTTTATCAATAAATCTTTCTGCCCTTTATAAAGCACTGGAAAAGCATTGCACTATGAGAATCAAATGAAAATTCAACAGTAATTGCCCAATTATTAGATGAGAGTGTGCTGACATTATGGGGAATTCGTAATCGCGCACGATTGTGACTTTGGAAGCTCGTGGTAGTGACTAGAAAGTACATTTAGAGAACATCCCACAAAAACGCTGCTTAAAGCAATAGAATGGATGTAGAAATTCAAGATACAGGTTATGAGTGTGCATGAAGATTCGTTTAGTAGAAACTTCCCACCCCTTATTCAGTGATGAATTATAATTTCTGAATCCGCTAAGTGTATGGCTGATCTTTCGTTTCTTTTTCTGTTTGTTTCTGGGGGAAAATCTCATTCGGCCTAGCCATCCCTGATAACGTGATCTACAGCCGGCTGACCAGAGACGGAGGAAGAATTCTACCGTGAACCACACGATCATCACTAGCGCAGCCCCTTCTGTATAATCGGTCAGTAAGAACTTCTAATACTTATTATAAAATTCTATAATATGTAATTTTTCCTTATAATGAAATGTTCTTGTTGATTTCGTATAACAATGATGAACATAAATTCAACTACCCGATGACTGGTTTTATCCATTTGGATAACTTGTATTACTTTGTTAAAAATTTATTACTATGTTGGAAGAAAACACGCTGTCCAAATTGAAGTTGTTCTTTTCAGACACCATCGTTATCGTTGCATCCTTCGTGGTTTTAGCAATGGGAAGCAGTGGTCAGGTCTTTGCCACTTCCGCTCTGCGCGGTCTTCGTTTTTTCCAGATTCTCCGGATGGTGCGAATGGATAGAAGGGGCGGCACCTGGAAGCTGCTGGGTTCAGTTGTTTATGCACATCGTCAGGTGAGTAGTAAAAAAGATTAAACTGGCAAACAAGTAATGCATACCTATACACACAGTTGAGTTCTATATATAAAAACCCTTAACTTTCAAGTATAAAAACCGCAAAAGTCATCCAATTTTGGAAAAAAGGTTATCAAAGTAACACAAGAAAAGAAAATTTAGTACAGTGATTGTTTAGATATATATGGCTCGAACGTGGAAAAATAATATATTGGACTAGGGATCCAACGGTCTCGGCTTCGAGACGTGGTGCTAACAAGAACGATTCGCATTTTCAGCTGTAGGTGCATTATAAGAGTAAAAGTCAATCCAGCTATTCGATTAAAAATATCCCCTTCTGGTGGCGGGTGTTACCAGCTGGTTACCATTTCTTTGGTACAAAGGTCAAAACTAGGGACAGCTATGTCTGTGTAACAGGGGTCTTTGACCTGGCCGTTTATCACATCGTGACACAAGGTATCGTTTAACTTGACAAACAAACGACCTTGACCTGTAATGCAACTCGTTTAGAAATTGACATTCATGAGTAAGTTTAGCTTTGTGAAGCTTAGTGACCTGATTTTGACCCGTTTATGAATGCTCTTAACATCTGTCATCTGCCCTTAAAACGGGCTACCAGCAGTTATGCTTATCTGAAATACATCTTTGTTGTGTTTAAATGATATATATGAGTTTATCTAACAAATAATTTAATGAATAATTCATATGGTTCCCCAATGGATCAGCGCTAAATTTATGGACTTACAACTCTAAAATCCGGGGTTTGATTAGCTGTAGCGAACAAAGCGCAGAGGGCCTATTGTGTAGCTCTGAGATGTAAAATAAACAAACAAAAAATATCTAACTGTTATAGAGCGTTGTACCAAAATGTACCCTTAATATAAAAGGGACTTGAATCAAAAAAGTGTCAGTACATAAGGTACCAATGTAAGTGTTGACAGGATATAATATAGATCGTTGTGGTAAGTTAGAAACACGTTTTAGTAAGTCATTTTTAAATGTTTGTATATACTTATAATCGAGTTGATCTTTCAATGAAAATTAGTACTCGCCGAAAAGAGAAGTTGCTCGAATTGGGTACCCTGTTGAGACAGCAATAAGTTTACTGATTTACAGCAATAAAATTGGGGGTGTGATTCCCCGCGGTGGACACAGTAGATAGCCAAGTGTGGCTTTACTCTAGAAACCAACAAAAGAACAAACAAGCTCGAGTTGGTCCACTGTAATGCAGATTTAACTAAATTAACAAATATTTTCTGAAAACTCACATAAGCCACTAACTTTTTTTTTCTTTTTTCTGTTAATATTCTAGGAGCTTATTACCACACTCTACATCGGATTTCTGGGTTTAATATTTTCGTCGTTCTTAGTTTACCTTGCCGAGAAGGACCAGAAAAATACCAAATTTACTAATTTCGCAGATGCCCTTTGGTGGGGCGTGGTGAGTAGAACATAAGTCTAACTGGCAAAACACTCTCTCATTTCAGAGAATGAAATTACGTATTATTTTAATATTTTAATTACTGTAGAAAATGCACAGAAACTAAACCAACTATAACAGAGAGTTAAATAGTATTTAAAGTTGTGATACTGCTTAAATATCGTAGATACAAGACAGTTCTTTGTTTCAGATCACAGTGTTTAATAAACGCGCTAAAACAGAGAATTAAGTAGTGTTTAAAGCTGTTAACTGTTAAACATCGTAGATACAAGACAGTTCTTTGTTTCAGATCACAGTGTTTAATAAACGCGCTATAACAGAGAGTTAAGTAAGTTTAAAGCTGTTAACTGTTAGACATCGTAGATACAAGACAGTTCTTTGTTTCAGATCACCCTGTGTACAGTTGGCTATGGTGACACAGTTCCTACAACTTGGCCAGGAAAGGTTATTGCAGCCTTTTGTGCACTACTTGGTATCTCTTTCTTTGCTCTTCCTGCGGTATGTACATTATAAAACGTGATTAGAAAGAATTGTAGGAGTTTTGTGTTTATCACCTGTGTATGTAAATAAACTTTATTGTTAGTTAATATACAACATAATATTGATAATAAATATTATCGATAAATGTACACATACATCGGCACTCTTGGCTCAATTTCATACGTAACATTGTTAATTTGTCTAAGGCTGATTACGTAATTCATAAAAACTCACTCCCAGTATGTAAGGATGTGGATTCGAATCTCGCTTGACCTCGGTTTTGACTTCTTTAGTACAATTATAAAATGTTACCTAGGAAACCGTATCAACCATGACAATATTCAACGCCAACAAAAGAAGTAGGAAAGTGAAGTGACTTGAAAAATAGGTCACTAAGCCTAAAACCCACAGAAACGACACTTATTTCACCCTACAAACCAATAGAAAGTACCCACAGTAAGGGTGATAATGTAACCTTTTTCAAAACGACAGAAAAGTTTTGTGCTAAAATGTGGTAATAGGTTAATATGATATGAACTATTTGTAGATTTACAGTGTCTGTACTTTGTTTCTCTCGAGATAGGGAATTCTGGGCTCTGGATTTGCCTTAAAAGTACAGCAACAACAAAGACAAAAACACATGATTCGAAGGCGAGTACCAGCTGCCACTCTCATCCAGTGTCTATGGAGGTGCTATGCAGCAGACGAGAATTCGATGTCCATAGCAACGTGGAAAATTCATCAGGTGCCGCTTCCAAGTTCACCTCCGTGAGTATGAAATGCAAACACGTTCGTATTAATCGTCAATTTAAAAGTACCAAAGGAAATATCCGAAACATACTAACAAATAGACAGTTTCTGGTAAAACTAATTTTTCATATTCCTTTTGTTTTTGTCTCTTATTACCACTTAACCCTTCATATAAAGAATGACCTTTTCAATATTTTACTTTCTGTTGAATTTTGACAAAAATACACATATTCACTTTCCTTTTTTACTTTGTTCTAAAACGTGCACATTAATAATGAATGATTTCTTGTAACTGAACTGATCAAATCATGTAATACTTTCCACAGCCTTTGCATGTAGATCTGTGAACACGAAATAATTTCTTTTCTCTGCTTTCACTTAAATTTGTTTACCTCTCACTTGAACGTTCACTTCTATTGAAGTATATCTTTACTAAGTTCTTATACTTTATATGTTTTGAATGTATTTTCTTGCAAATGTTTGATGCTCTATCGCACTGTTTTATAGTTTCTCATCTGGTTCCTTCACCTCAACTAAACGTAAAGATAAATTCGACCTGCCACCTGGCGGCGGGAATCTGTAAGTAGCCATAGTATACTTCAGGATATAGCAATATAATACGCACTGGCAAATCAATATCTCCTTCAAATGTCAAAATTTCTAACTTCTAATTAGATAGAATTTGAAAGTAAAGAGTTTTTAACTGTTACACACTACGATATAACACAGTTGTATAGAACAGACTTTTGTGGTTACCACACAACTATTGGTAACTGAAGTTCAGTTGAAGACGCAGTACAACCCATAATGTTAATAGCAATACAACCTTCGGGAACACTCTGTTCAATTAAATAGGAAGAAATAGTAACATAAAATAATATTATGTAAAAAAGTGAACCCTTATGACCACAATTCAATCCTGTGAACGCTCTGTTTCAACAGAAAAAGAGAAGAAGATAAAACAAAAACATGTTATTAACTAACACATTAAATGCAAACCCTGTGATTCCAATACAGAATTGTGGATCCTTTGTTTAATTAAATGGGGAAAAACAGAAACAAGGAATGGAATTAAACAGAAGAGTAAATCCTGTTTATTTTTAATGTAACAAAAGGTAGTAGAAACACAATTAAGTTATTCTTTTAGCTTTGAAACCTACTCTGAAAAACCATTTTACCATAATCACCACACGATATGAAGTCAGACGACCTTTTATCCCCCATCTTAATTTGGACTCAGCGTGGAATAAACATGTCTTATTCGTTGAAGAGTATAATCTGTCCGTGCCATTATCTCACAGATGCAAACAGGGTTTATGTCGGAAGTGCGTCTCAGATCAAAGATGTAAAATTCGGTTGATATTTAGTGAATAGGAACGAAGACTTTGCCGCGCTCTTTTTTTTTTTTAATCAAGTTCGAACAAGTTAACTGTTGTGTCATTATCGTCTTAAAAAATACTTATGTATCAGAGCGGAAATGCAGAGCTGTGAGATTGACGTGATTGTTGTTACATTTTAAATATCATTCATCCTTCTAAAGAATATTCAGGCACAATCCCTGTCAGGAGAATATTCAACACACTTTACAAGTCAAGCCCTTGTTAGGAGAATGTTCCCCACACTTTACAAGCCCAGCCCTTGCCGGGAGAATGTTCCTCACACTCTACAAGTCAATCCCCTGTTAGGAGAATGTTCCCCACACTTTACAAGCCCAGCCCTTGTCAGGAGAATGTTCCTCACACTTTACAAGCCAAGCCCCTGTTAAGAGAATGTTCCCTACACTTTACAAGTCCAGCCCCTGTCAGGAGAATGTTCCTCACACTTTACAAGCCCAGCCCTTGTCAGGAGAATGTTCCCCACACTTTACAAGCCCAGCCCTTGTCAGGAGAATGTTCCCCACACTTTACAAGTCCAGCCCCTGTCAGGAGAATGTTCTCCACAGTTTACTAGCTCAATCACTTTCAATATGATAATAACATTTATGCAAGAAGGTTACCCACTATAATACGCCATTGAAAGCTGGAAATATTTCTGTTTTTATCCATTGTTTTTCAAACTATGACTCTTCTCTCATCATTTACAAGACTCATGAGATAAGAGATCAAATTATCATAAATGGAGTGTTCACCAGATATGTTTATGGGGGGGGAAGTGTTCACCAGATATGTTTATGGGGGGTGGAGTGTTCACCAGATATGTTTATTGGGGGGGGGGTAATAATCTACTTTTAAGTCTTAGGTCAAAAATAACAAAAACAAAACAAAAGCCGACCGAGTGGTACATGATTCTGTTCACAGAAATTGTGCACGTTCATATTTGCCAGAATAAAACCTTTTTAACCTTCAGTTTTGACACTTTCTGCATGTTGTTATAAGTGTATGTACTTACATTTCTAAATAAGGCTCTTTTGTAATAACTTTCTTAATGTTGTTCTATATTGTTGTATCAAGCACTGACGAAATCTATCTAGACATCTTTAAATTCTAATGATAATGACAAGTACCTATCAGTTTGCCTATTATTGTTATTTCTGTCTGCTTCTCTACCCTTTTCTACTGTACTTTTCCACTGAAGACAAGGCTACTTCTACTGAAAATGTTGAAACAGATTTCTTATCATCCTGTTTAAAATCTTTATTTATTTGAAGTGAATCTTTTGTTTCAATATAGTATATGTAGGTATAAACATGTGTTGTAAATGAGGGCCATAAACACAGATTACTAGCTGACATACCGGCTCAACGCATGGGAAAGACATAGAGAAGGCCCCTGGAAAGTGACGTGGGGGGCAGGTCGGAACGTCAACCCCTCCTATGTTACTCCCCGAGATGCCTTAGGGGTGCCTTCAAAATTTGGATCAATATAATAGTGTGTAGAACACATAGGGACCCACGAGGGAGTGAAAAAAGTGGATTAGATCTGAATTCCCCCCCCCCCATGTCAAATTCCTGGGTGGCCCTAAGAGAGCATACCAAGTTTGGTTGAGATAAGCCAAAACCTTAAAGCGTGAAAGATAGACAACTTTTTTTCTCTCTCTCCTTCTGCTTATTTTAATTCGTTTTTTCGCCCACTTGGCCCATCAGAACGATGACCACTTTACGAACCTCTAATCTTTGAACACCCTTGGTGATTAATAGTTTTTCTCTAAACTGTTAACTTTACACCAAAATAACTGCCATAGATCATAGAGACAGACAAATAGATCACGAGGAGTGACATGGGGGAGTCAGATCCGAACGTCAACCATTTTGTAGCTTTCCGGAGTGTTCTAAGGATGCCTTCAAAGTTTGGTCGAGATCAACAGAATAGCGTGAAGAACCCTAAGGGGCCTATAGAGGAGATACAGGGACTGGGGTGAGATCCGAACGCTGCTCCACCCCAGTGTCACATTTGTTACGTGTGGTAAAAGACGATTGCGCACGTAAATATTTAGTGTACGTGCTAACTCTGGATTTCAACATATGCAAGTATCCAGTGTATATGTGGTAATCCTGTTTGACTGCACACACACAAATAGTTGCTCTGGATTAAGAACTTACAGACAGTTAGTTCATCATGTAATAACCCTGGATTATTGTACACACAGACAATTAACATATCATGTAGTAACTGTGGATTTGTATACACAGACTGTTAATGTATCATGTAGTAACTCTGGATTATTTTATATACAGACAGTTAATGTATCATGTAGTAACTCTGGATTATTTAAAACACGGACAGTTAATGTATCATGTAGTAACTCTGGATTATTTTATACACAGACAGTTAATGTATGATTTAGTAACTCTGGATTATCTTATACACAGACAGTTAATGTATGATTTAGTAACTCTGGATTATTGTACACATAGATTGTCAGTGAATGTAATAAATTTGGATTAATGCACACACACAAAAAGTTGTATCTAATAACTGGATAATTATATTATCGGACACACATTCAGCATATGTATGTGCTCAAGATGGCAACACCCATAACGTATTTAGCAACTGTGGATTTTTACAGAAGTAAACAATTAATGTATGCAGCAACTCCGGAATACCACACCTGTAGATAGTAGTGTATGCAGCAACTCGAGAATACTGAATCTGTAGATAGTTTTGTATGTAGCAACTGCAATACTACACCTAAAGATAGTAGTGTGTGTTCTGGAATACTGCACCTGAAGATAGTAGTGTGTGTTCTGGAATACTGCACCTAAAAATAGTAGTGTGTGTTCTGGAATACTGCACCTGAAGATAGTAGCGTGTGTTCTGGAATACTGCACCTAAAGATAGTAGTGTATGCAGCAACTCTGGAATACTGAATCTGTAGATAGTTTTGTATGTAGCAACTGTAATACTACACCTAAAGATAGTAGTGTGTGTTCTGGAATACTGCACCTGAAGATAGTAGTGTGTGTTCTGGAATACTGCACCTGAAGATAGTAGATTATGTAGCCACTTTGGAATACTATAAATATAGAGAGTAGTGTATGCAGCAACTCGGGAATACTGAATCTTTAGATAGTTTTGTATGTAGCAACTGCAATACTACACCTAAAGATAGTAGTGTGTGTTCTGGAATACCGCACCTGAAGATAGTAGATTATATAGCCACTTTGGAATACTATAAATATAGAGAGTAGTGTATGTAGCAGCTCCGGAATACCGCACCTGTAGATAGTAGTGTATGTAAAAACCTTGGGGTATTATACATATATAGATAATAGTTATGTAGTAGCTTTGGAATATTGCACCTGGAGATAGTAGTGTTAGTAGCAACTAAGGAATATTGCACCTGTATATAGTAATGTACGTAGCACACGCCATACACGGTTAATACAAGAAATAACTCGTATGCACATCTCATGAACCGTCACCTTTTATAGACATATTATGCACGCACAACTTAAGAAGTGCTCTGATTAGAACATAATTTCTTGTTGTATTTACCTCTTAATGTCACTTTTAAAGCTGTCGTTATATAACGGGTGGAATGTTTATCATGTGTAATTTACCTAAACTAGGATTTATTCACTTTCTCATTGAAGGAAGTTTTAACATTTGAGTCTTCACGTGGTTTAGCTTCAAGCACAATACGTCATTCGTCAGCCGTCTGTCAACTATAAGACGTCACAAGCCATCTTCATCCATCTACGGGCATCCTCCAGTGACACGTAGCCGACTAGGTGAAGGTCGCACCTCAGTGGACAGTTTGGGAGGGAGATGTTTCAGTGAAGACAGTGTCTCTAGAGACGCTGAAGCATTGAAACGAAATTCAGATGGTAGGTTGAGTTCTACGAATACTTTCAGTTTATTTATTTATTGTATTGATACATTCAGGACTTAGTAGGACCTACGGCTGCAACGGGATAAAATGTAAAACCAAATGCTAAATAGTTAATTTGGTATATTAATTCAAAAGTCTTCTTTTAAAGAACTTAGAAGATTTGTGTTCGGAAAATATAGAATGCTGGAACTTAACTTTGAGTAAAACTCTCCGTTAGAGTGCTTTATCAGACTGACGATAAACAAATCCCCGAAATATATATATAAGATAACATATATATCGGATATATGGTTTTCTAAACCTGTGTAGTTGAATTCTTAAACATCTGTTTCCATACATCTTTCTAGGTAGGTTGGATTATCCGATTTATATAAATCATCGTTGCTGATTTTAATATAAGTATCAATACCTAACCGAATGAAGATTGTTATCTGTTTATCAAGTATCGAAATGACCAAAGATTGACATTTATTTATTTAATGTATGTTTACACAATAAGCAACTAACTGAAAATTAGATCAGTTTACACAATAACCGACTGAACAATGGCATTTCCTTAATCTAACTATTGACATCTATTTATTTGGTAACCAACTGGCTGAATATTGACATTTGTTTACCGAAAATCTAACTATTGACATCTATTTATTTAGTAACCAACTGGCTGAATATTGACATTTGTTTACCGAAAATCTAACTATTGACATCTATTTATTTAGTAACCAACTGGCTGAATATTGATATTTGTTTACGGAAAATCTAACTATTGACATCTATTTATTTAGTAACCAACTGGCTGAATATTGATATTTGTTTATCGAAAATCTAACTATTGACATCTATTTATTTAGTAACCAACTGGCTGAATATTGACATTTGTTTATTCAATTGACTGAAAATGGATGGATGTTTATCCAGTATCTAACTGACCGAAGATTGACATCAATTTACCCAATATCAGACCCATCAGGATATATAGTGTATCACCCAAAACTAAAACAAATAAATATATTACTTCACCCAGAATCTCAACTCACGGGAAACAATAATGTGTTTACCAATTCATTAACTGGCTAAAAATAGGAATTAGTTTACCCAATTTCTAGCTAATCGATGACAGACTTTTCAAAACCAATATCCAACTGACTAAAGACAGATTCTTGAATACCCAATACCCAACTTGGTAAGATAATATAACAGTTTATCCAAAATCCAGATCTAGTGGCAATGTACTCATATTCTGACTTAGGGTATGCATCTTACTTCTAGTATTTCAAGGTGTTGGAATAAGCGTGGTTAAATCTCTTCCACTGCTCATGGACATGATAAGGGAAAATTCAGAAGTTTACGTATTACATATTCCAATCAATGAGTGTCAGCAGCACACTGAGGCTTGGGCGTCCGCAAGGGGGAGTCCCCCCTGGTAAATTAAAAGCATAATTCTTTCTTTATTCATTCAGCATGTGTATATTAATTTTGTATTCAATTCACAATTTCACACTACTTTGCCCCTCCCTGGGAAAATTTCTGCGGACGCCCATGTACTGAAGTTGGTGTTCTTAAATCACAATGTCCATTGATACGACAGTAGAGCTTTCTAGTGGTAGAATCAATATAACCGCATGCGCGTCTCGGACCCTTGAACTCATACACCACAAGAGGGCTAGTTAGATGATTTAGTGAATTTCTACAATAATAAAAAAAAACTGTTTTAACGTTATATTCGTTTCAATGACACTTTTCTGAGCTTGAAGATATAACTTTAATGATTCACTTAATTTCCTTTTTGATCATGAAAGAAATAGTACACAAGCATGCTATTACTGAAGTAACGTCTTGGAACATCATACATGACATATACTGGAGTAATGAGCCGAATGATTCCGTTCCAATAGCAGAAGGAAAATGTTCTTTCAAAGAACGCGATTAATGTTCTCGATACCTTCTTTAAAAATGTCTATTTCTCAGATGCTCTTTAAGTTAGAGTTTAACCATTTTTTTTAAATGTATTTATTTCTCAGATGCTCTTTAATTTAGAGTTTAACCATTTCTTTTAAATGTCTTTATTTCTCAGATGCTCTTTAAGTTAGAGTTTAATCATTTTTTTTAAATGTCTTTATTTCTCAGATGCTCTTTAAGTTAGAGTTTAATCATTTTTTCTTAAAATGTCTAAATTTTTCAGATGCTCTTTAAGTTAGAGTTTAACCATTTTTTAAATGTCTTTATTTCTCAGATGCTCTTTAAGTTAGAGTTTAATCATTTTTCTTAAAATGTCTAAATTTTTCAGATGATCTTTAAGTTAGAGTTTAACCATTTTTTTTAACCGTTAAAGAAATAAAATTTCAAAATGTGGATACGTTTTTTATTTAAATTTTTGAAAGCAGAGTTATGATAAATAAAGTTTAGATCCATTATTACGGGAAAACAACAAATCTACAAGTTTCAACACTTTCACGTATTCTTTTCAGTCTAACTTTTGTTTGTGATAGAAACACACACATAGCTTGTTTTAAAACGGAGGTTCTGAGTAGTTTCCTTCAGAGATGTTGTAATTTAGCAACCTTTATATTAGCGAACTTACCAAAATTATTCTTTTGACATAATTTCTAGTTTTATGTATTATTTTGGCTGATTTCCAGCTGATTTTATGATTAAGATTTTTCATGTGTAGAAAAATAGCATTATTTTTTCACCATTTTCAACATCCCTTTTATGTTATGCGAGTTTGGTACCTAAATTTATTTCCGTTTCACGAAGGTATTTTTTCGCAAGATTGGCAGGGTACTAGAAAGATCTATAAGATTGTTGTTTTTTATACACTTCTCATTTTATTTTCACGTGTTCATGATTCTTGTTGCTATGCTTCAAAAATTGTCTTCCTTGCCTTTTGATGGGCTTGTTTGACAAAGCCTACAGGATACGGTAATCGTTCGAAATTGATAAATACTTTTGATTACTTCATCAAGGTTCGTGTGATGATATGCTCTTTATATTCTTAAAAACATTGAAGCTTTAATTGATGTTTTAACAGTTTTGTGGCGGCACGAACAAAAGAGGACGTAGCTTAAATGTTTTATTTTTCTATAGATAGAAAGAACAGATTCTATTTCTGCTCTAGTTATGAGAATATCTAAAAATTGGAGCGAAGTATTGGTTTCCCATTCCATTTTAAACTCAATAGTACTGAGAAGCTTGTTAATCACCTGGAAAAGGGCTTGAAAATCGTTTGGCCAAACAGGAAATACGTCAACCAGGAGATTTCGTAATATTCATATCCACAGTAATTCACTTTAAATATAATCCGTGCATATTTTAGATAGAATTGGGGTTACCCAAAACCGTTCCATGTTTTTATCTGTAATATTGTCCCATGCATGTGAACACACTGTCTTCAACACACACTTTCACCAAGGAGATAAAAGCATGGGCAAGGCATAGAAAGCGAAATGTTAAGTTCAGGTAATTTTCATTTTAGGAAGCGTAATTTTTGGACTGTTTAAATTTGTAAACACACAAAACTAAACCATCCTCCTTTTTTATAAAATAAAGTATAACTTTGGACTGAAGAGGACCCGTGAAAGTGTCAAAACATGTATCCATATAATGTTATTGTTGTTCCGTAGTATTGGATCTAAACTTTATTTTAGATTAAGTTATTCGGTATTGTGTATTTATCTAATCACTATAAAATTTATTGCTTATTTTTTACTATGATTAGTTTAGTCAAAAATAATCTATATATCTGTTACAGTACATATACTCAAGTTATCCAAGAAACAATTTGAACAAAGTTTTTCTTGGAAAAACAAAAAGTGTTTTCGAACCCATAGTCATCCTATCTAAATTCTTAAATTTTATCATCAAACATAAAGATGTCTTATTTTGTAAAATACTTAGAAAACGATCTAGACTATTTTGGAATAATATGTACTACTCCGCTATCAGAAAAAAGATTTACCCATAAACCAATTGTTTCCGCCGTATATTTTAAGAATAACTCAGTAACGTAACTAGCACAGTGTCCCTTGTCATCAACATGCATTCGCTTTAAACTGCCAACAAATTCGAATGTCTTTATTTGAATCTTCATTTCAGAATCTTTTTTATAAAGCTGATTAAAGCAATTGCGCTAATAGTGGGTTGTAAGTGCTATGTGCAAACAAAGGATCTAATGGTTCGATCCCTTCAGTGGTCCATAGTCTATTGTGCAACTTTGCGCTTAACAACAAACCAAGTTTTTACCCCCTATGTAAATAACTTAGGTACCACATGTTTACAACACCCCAGTTTGAACATGTTGATCGAATTTCCTTTCAATTTGTTTACTCAACCCTAAATAGTGAGTCAATTGTACAGACATTACCATGTTTCGGTGGCACCTTTCAACAAAAGAAAATCCGCGAGACCAATTTATCATATAAAACTTTTCACAACTTTAGGGTTTAGTGTCTTGCTTTAAAAAGCGAAATTAAATTTTCAAGATGTAATTTTGGTGTTGATAAAGACAACGTTCGTTCAGGGCCATTCCACTTTGACTTTGATTTCAACTGTAAGAATGATTTTCAATTATTTCTTTCTGATCGATATAACTTTAACAGAAACCCCATTATGACTGCATCTACAACTGTTGCATTTCATGTAAATCTTACACTTACAACTGATACTATGGTAAGCATGACTTTAGGACATTCTGACAGTGTATATTGACTAGCTTAGCGCTGAAATGAGGTTTTTTTTATAGGTAAATTACTTTGCAAAACTTCACCAACATTTTGACACAAACGGAAAGAAGAATTCATTTTCAAATGAATATTTATCTTGAAGCGGTAAGCGATAAAAACAATAAGTTGTGGTGTTTTAAAGTTCTGGTACTAAATTATCGTCGAAATGTAATTTTCTTCTTTTTATCATTTACCGGATTTTATGAACACCAAAACACACACCACTAATTTCTACACGAGCGACTCCCAATTTGAAGATTAAAAAGTCTTCTATCCTTAACTTTAAGATATACCTCTGGAATTTGGCTTCGCTGATTACAATGTTATGAGTATAACTTAACATGGGCTCAATTTTATCAATTCAAGCTATTTTAAAATTACATCTCCATTCTCTTCATCTCGTTTGATAATTATAATATCCTAACGCTATGTAATTTCTTCAAAGCATGGAATTCGTCCTTGTTTAAATTGTTTTGTTTTTTTAAACCTATGGTATTTAAATTCCCCCACTGTCACAGTCAGTAACTCGTGTATGAACTTGTATAAAATTTTTATTTTATTGTTGCTTAAATTTGACGGTTAGTTAGATGTCGTAGGAAAGTTTCAAAACTTAAAAGGCAGTACTGTATAATTCAATAATTTTATTGGGAGGAATATGAGACTGTGGCCTTTAGACTAGGACCATTTTTCTCTTCTTAATATGATCCCAAAGATTATGGACGTTATGAAGACTATATCCTGCGGTTTTGTGCTTTCTGAGGTAGTACAGTAAAAGGAACTGTGTTACATGGAACAATTTCTGACCATAAAGTATTTCAAATATAAAGTGGTTTTAAGTAACCTATGCGTTATTTGTTTTGGAATTTAATTTGGCTACTTTTTTCTTTTGATTTTTAAATCAAAATAATTTTGGGTGACTCTTTCCTTTGCTTAAGGAAAGTTCTTTTATTGCAGGCCACTTTAAATAGAAGTCTGGGAGGGTTTCATAATTGTTTTTTAAATGTTTGAATACGTATTTCACGCAAATTATTATGTTTTAAACTTAAAATTTATCTTTTTTTTACACCTTTTTGAAAGTTTGTAAAATACTTTTCCTTTACTATTTAGAATGATATTGATAAAGTTAAAGTTCAGAAAAGCTTAAAAATAAAAAAACGACAAACGTTTTTCAAGCTTACCGTTTACGTGTCATGTGTGTGTGTGTGTGTGTGTGTTGTGTGGTGACGTGAATTATGGATCCACTCAGTAACATACAATCTAACATGGAATGACTGACCATGTCACATTTGTTGGAATTTTAGAGCGTGTAAATTGGGGTTACTAAAGGAAGGCTGCCCGGCATGGCCAGATGGTTAGGGCGCTCGACTCGCAATCTGAGGGTCGGGGGTTCGAATCCGCGTCACACCAAACATGCTCGCCCTTTCAGCCGTGGGGGCGTTATAACGTGACGGTCAATAGTAGCCCAAGAGTTGGCGGTGGGTGGTGATGACTAGCTGCCTTCACTCTAGTCTTACATTGCTAAATTAGGGACGGCTAGCGCAGATAGCCCTCGTGTAGCTTTGCGCAAAATTTAAAACAAACAAACAAAGGAAGGCTGTAAATCGGTTAAACTTAGGTTTTGAAAATATTGTTCGATTTAACCCTAGAATTACTGGTGGGTCCATATCGTCTTGGTTTAAAAACATTTTTGTAAACTATCTAATATATACCAAATTGTTTGTGGGTCCACGATTTCGATGTTGCATGGGTCCTAATAACAAGTCGCATAAAAATATAAACAAAAATATAATCAATATTACAAATGATTCCACTAATTTCTGCTGGGGTCTCTTACGCATTTTGCATAGAAAATGAGGGATTTCACCCATTTTTCTGATTAACTGTATTTACTTAGTGATGTTACATGAAAAACATAAGATTACTCAATATAATCATAAATAATATTCAACGTTAAACTGGTACACAAATAAAAACATTTTATTTAGGCCTATATAGTTGACGACTCTACATGTTTTGACATTACAACATCATCTTTATAAACAAGTGCCAAAATACTACAATTACTCAATATATTGCAATGTGTGTACTCCCACCACCAGTGAGCGACATAAAATCAAGTAGTTAATTTGAGGGATAACAATATTCGTCAAAAAATTTTCTTTTATTGCTAAAGTAGATAAATTTCTGCAGTACCCTTGCAAGGCAGGTGCTTTCGAACTCCGGTTTCAAATGGTACAAGTGGATGAGAATAGTGACCCAATCCTCCTTTGAACAGGATGCCAGTTCTTCGCACGTTAATCCCCAGTTAACAACTGGGTAGACTGGAACAAGTGGAGTAAAGTGTCTTGCTTGTGGGTTTGACAAAGCTAAATCTGTTGATAAATGTCCTCATTATACAAAAGACAAACATTATATTTATTGTTGAAAACCACTTCATCTAGGTTTCGTCTACCCACTGCAAGATGGAACATCCTTCACCTAGACTTTGTCCACCAATTGCAGGATGGAACACCCTTCACCTAGACTTTGTCCACCAATTGTAGGATGGAACACCCTTCACCTAGACTTTGTCCACCAATTGCAGGATGGAACCCTCTGTCAGATCTTTCCATTTTACTCTATCCTTGACTTTTCTTGTTCATAATGGTCCTGTGCATCTTGTGATGCCATCTATCCATCGAATTCTTTGTCTTCCTCTTGATTTTTTTTTTCGCTATTATTTGTCATACTGATGTTCGTATTGTCCATCTCTTGTTTGTTAATCTTGCTGTATGTCCTGCTCATTTTAATTTACTCGTACCAATGAACATGGTCTAGTACTTAACGTAATTGAAGCTTGAATCCGCAATTTCTGCGAACTTTCATTTTTACTGTCTTATGAAATTTAACAAATGATAACCAAAAAACTGTATTTCGGTCAGTGTTATGTTTCCTTGGCTTCTTGCTAAGCGTATGCTTTGATTCGAATAATTATGCGTTGAACGTGTAAAGAGATTCAATATTGAATAGGCTTTCGTATAAAATACATACGTATCTGGTATTCAAGGGAACTGGAGTTCCACAACTCATTGTTTCATATAATGCCTGAAATAGGGTTAAATTTTGTATACTTAAGTTTGAGAGGTTATGGATTCACTTATGAACATTGCTACAGTGTCAGGTGCTGGGAATTCAAGATCAGTGGATAAATTAGTCTAGATTTACAGACGTGTATTTATGTATGTTTATTTTATAAGTGGATTGTTCCTGTATCTTTTATCCGCATGCCTTCGCTTTACGTTGCTGTGTGACGTCATTTCGTTCCAAACCAGAGTTTTTGTCGGCAGATGGAGCTACAGAAATGGGTCTGTGCAACATGCTTCAGAGAGAGCTATCGAATCCAACGTTCTTAACACTATCGCCCACAGGTGTGCTGACAAATGATAGTCCTCAAGGTATAGCAGCAATTACAAGTGTCATAAGCACGATTATGATAACCATTCAAAAACACCTGTACGTACTGCACCAGTAGAAATTCTAAATTGTACAAGCAAGTTATCATTAAGCTTAGTATGTTAAAAATTACTTCTAAGTTCGATATTCGACATCTAATCACCTTAGAAACGTCTTGTAGTCTTACTGGCAGAAAGTATTGTTAATCAAACACTCTTACACACCTTTATTGGTACTGGTATAAAGTATTGTTAATTAAACACTCTTACACACCTT
Source organism: Limulus polyphemus (assembly GCF_000517525.1). Classification (NCBI taxonomy): domain Eukaryota; kingdom Metazoa; phylum Arthropoda; class Merostomata; order Xiphosura; family Limulidae; genus Limulus; species Limulus polyphemus. Next base: position 161,516 of record NW_013666528.1, on the reverse strand, counting down.
TATTGGTAATAGTATAAAGTATTGTTAATTAAACACTCTTACACAC
>NW_013666528.1:157424-161423 GCF_000517525.1 Limulus polyphemus | reverse complement strand
TAGTATAAAGTATTGTTAATTAAACAACTCTTACACACCTTTATTAGTAATAGTATAAAGTATTGTTAATTAAACATTCTTGCACTACTTTTATTAATAATGGTAGAAAGTATTGTTATTTTAACACTCTTACACACCTTTATTGGTACCTGTATAAAGTATTGTTAATTAAACACTCTTACATACTTTTATTAGTAATGGTATAAAGTATTGTTAATTAAACACTCTTACACACCTTTATTAGTAATAGTATAAAGTATTGTTAATTAAACACTCTTGCACACCTTTATTAGTAATGGTAGAAAGTATTGTTATTTAAACATTCTTACACACTTTTATTAGTAATGGTAGAAAGTATTGTTATTTAAACACTTTTACACACTTTTATTAGTAATGGTAGAAAGTATTGTTAATTAAACACTCTTACACACCTTTATTAGTAATGGTAGAAAGTATTGTTATTTAAACACTCTTACACGCCTGGTTCAGATCATTTCACACGATAATTTCTACTTGTTTTTCCTTCGACTACTTATTTGATAAAAATTAATTTTCTTCTTTCATAAAATATTTTTTTCGGTATCTACATATCTTGGTTTTAAAAAATCTTTTAGGGTTCTAATTTACAAAAAAAAGTTCATTTGTTTTCCCCTTTTATCAGTAAAAACCTTTCGTGCTTTCTTACCAATTACTAAATTATTTCCTACCATTTTGTTTAATTTGGCTCCTTTTATTTCTTTACTTACTCTATTTATTATCTTTATCAAAATTGCTGGTGAGCACTTTTCTCCAACTTGACTCATTTTCTTTTCTCATATGCTTTGCTATCTTTATTTTCTTACTTCCTATCCAACCCTTTCTCTATCTGCCCTCTTCCCTATCTTTTTTCCTTTACTTATCCCTATTCCTTTATCTTTACTTTACACTCTTCATTTTTTCTCTAGTTTAACGCCTAATTTTTTACTTATTCCTTCATAACTTTATTTGCTGCACGTGCATTGCTTAGGTTTATTTTGTCATTGTTTTACCTTATTTTCTATAATTTTTAATTATCATTTTTCCAAATTTTATTTAACTTGGCGTCGTTTGATTACTTCCTTTTCTAATGAGCTCCTTTTATTACCTCTCGTTTCCAATTTTTACTTACAACCTGTCTTATTTCTATTCCTATTTTTTATTTGATTACCTATGTTTAGATATTACATCCCAGCTTATCTCACCGTTCTCTTTTTCTTTCATTTGTGTAATTACCTTATTCCTTCCCAATTAATTTTTTTATTTAGCGTTAATTTCTTTTATTTTTGTGTACAATACTTGATTTGTTTATTTTTTGCGCTCTTCCTGTACAGACTGTAAAACAAATGTAGATCATATTCTTTTAAATAAAATATAATAATCATGAAATTTTGTAAGTTATGGTTTTTGAAAGTGTGATATATTTTATGTCTTTGCAAAATAGTTTTATCACAAAGCATGAGAGCAACAGCAATACTGCATGCAATGTGTGTTACTTCTGAATATAAATGTGATGTATTAATTGTAGATGCATGAGATGTGATTATACAGGGAAGTAAAACATAAAGCATGTAAACTAGTGTTAGCATGAATATTAGTTTTGGTGTGTAGATATATTTCTCAGAAATATCTCACAGGTATCTAGTTTCCCCGAAAGAGAGCCGATGGCCACCTGGAGGTATCACCTGTTTTAACTACTCGCACCACTATACTGTTGTCTTTCAGTCAGTCAGTAGACACTAAAATGACGTCACATAAGAGACGCTTAATGTTGCAATTTGTTCTATCGTGACGTCAGTAAAGTGTGCGTATGCCTTGGATCACGAGAAGAATTACGCACACTGTAGGCTATAACAGCATGATATATGAACTCAAAAAGCAAGAAATAAAGACATCTCTTACTCTTAATTTCGATTTTATTTACTCTTGAAACGGAACTCTTTCGTGAACCCTGCGGAAGTACATCTAGTATGTATTAGACAACTTTGTATATCTTGTAACGTCATAACAGAACTCTTAATATGTTATTTGACTGATATTATTACACTCTGTTTGAATCTTTCTTCATGGAATACTGTTAAAATGTTTGTAAGTACTGGAAGAAACGTTTTGGCTATAAATCTATTTTCAGAATATTTATAAACTGACTGGTAATATAGGTACGTTAAGTTGCGGTACGTGTGATTTCACTGTAGGACTTGTAAACTAATTGGTAATACAGATATATTAAATTTTTATAGAAACGATTTGTCTCTATAACTCTCACTGGAAATAGAGATATTCAATTACAGAACAAGTGATTCAGTATACTTATAAACTGACTTTTGATTATGGAATTACTAAGATTTAGTGCGAGAATGATCATGAATGAATAAAATGCCGAAATTCACATCCTGTTGGCATCAATAATTGTAATGATTTCTGTAACAGCACAACTCCAAACTCACACATGGCATAACTGCTACTTACAAATTAAGTCATGTATATACAGCACCACTCATAGTGTTTCATGATATCCTCTCACATATTATGTATATATTGAGTCATGCATACACAGTACACCTCATAGTGGACACATGGCATGTTTCATGATATCCTGTTACATGTTACGTACATATTAAGTAATGTATACACAGCACACCTAATAGCGAACACACGGCATGGTTCATGATATCCTTTCACATGTTACCTACATTAAGTCACGTATACACAGCACACCTCATAGTGGGCACATGGCATGTTTCATGATAGCCTATCACATGGCAAAACTGCTACGTACATAATAAATCATGTATACACAGCATAGTGGACACATGGCATGTTTCATGATATTTTGTAACATATTACGTACAAATCAAGTAGTGTATACGTAGCACACTTTCAAATGGACACGCGGCATGTTTTATGGTATTTTGTCACATGGCAGATCTGCTATATACAAATTAAATCATGTGTACCTTCACATCTTCGTCACGCTAGCACTTTACGTGTAGATTTCACCTTAAGTATTTATAAAAATGAGCATAGGAAAATATATCAAAGCTCCGTTTTCTAACTTCAATGTGTTTTCTCTGGGAACAGGCTCACGACGTAGCAGTTTGTGTACAAGTTTCTTTCAGTGGGGAAGGAAAGACAGTTCCCCAGTCGGTAAGGTCGAAGGTCGCACCAGATCAACGTCTATTGTTAAAAATGTTGTGATTATATAGAACTTAAAGCTACGAAGGTGCATCAGCCATTTAAACGAAACAAAATATCATTTTATGTATTACCAATGTTTTATTAAACAGTAATGGTCAGTAAACAGTGAGAGTTTCTTATACTTCAAAGAATATTTTACTGAAGAGCAGAAGGTAGGATTGTAATATTTGTATTAACGGAAAACGCTCTTATTTTTCTATGTTCTAAAACTTGAAGTGGCACAATAATTTCCGTGTTAAATTTTATATTAATTTTCTTAGTAATGTAGAGGTTGTTTCTTTTATTCGTGTTAACGCGCATTGCTTTAGTATATTGTAAAAGTGCAGCATCAAACTAGAACACTGAGTGTTCCTGAGACACATGGTAAGGATGTTAATACTAACTGAAAAATATCACAGAAAGAAGGAAGGTCTGCCTTACTAAGGCTACTAGGATTCTGGTTTTCTAATATTAGTACTAACATAAAAGCTTCACAAAAGAAGGAATGTTTACCTTACTAAGGTTAACAGGTTTCTTGTTCTGTGAAGTTATACGGGAGTTGCAAGTATCCATTCAGACTTTTACTGATCCGAGGCCTGTTCTCAGGTAACAATATCAACTTAATACTGAACAATATACACACCAATAATACATGTGTATTTTCTCTACAGATGATGAAACCGAAGAACCCAAGTTGACAGTACTTACTAAGCAACACAAGGACGCCATTAGAGCTCTTCGAAAGGTGCATTATATATCTATGGATATTAAGTAATAATATATATATGTTTATGATGCTAGAAAACA
>NW_013666528.1:148189-157341 GCF_000517525.1 Limulus polyphemus | reverse complement strand
TTGGTATATACCAATCATTCCTACCAACATATACATATTGAATAAAAACCATATAACCCGAGCGCTTTCGAAAGGTGGACCTTTCGAGGGCGCTCGGGTTATATGGTTTTTATTCAATATGTATATGTTGGTAGGAATGATTGGTATATACCAACTATGCACTGATGATCAGACAAATCTAAATTATAGCAATTAAAACTATCTACAAATAATCTAATAAGCAATCTCTGATTCAACGACTGCATAGATGGTGGGGCATTTTGTAGGAACATATCCGGCATTTAGTCTTTTTTTTTTCTTTCTGAATATCTAAAAGGACATGTATTATTTTATGAGAAGTCCAGAGAGGTACACCGATCTATACTTGGAGGACATTCAAAGAAGTTATGATTAGTTTTTGTAAGTAGAGTTGGGTGATTTTTTTACCCTAACTCTGACGGTTGTCGTGGCATTGTTGTAGTAAATTATTTAGGAAACACTCACCATTCCCGAACTTCTTGTGAAACTTAAGAAAAACAACACAGACAACGAGCCAGAATCTCCTAGTGTTTGCTCTTGTCGAGATGGAAACAAGGTCGGATTCAAATGTAAAGTAGCAAATTGTCTGAGTTGTTACAAGTGTAGCAGGTATGGATGCGATCACAATGCATAACAGTTGCACACAAAAAATTGCCGTAAGAAACGTTAAAAAAGCTTAGGCAGACGACGTGCTGTCAAGCGCCTGTAAAGAAGTACGTTTGCGTACAGGAGCGGTAATCTTACGGATGTATCAGACGACTTGCCCTCCAATAGGGAAGAAAGCGAAGACGATTTCACGTGGTTCGAATCTCGATGATGCGAAGTAGAAGACAAATTTAAGATCAGGTAAGGAACGTAGAATACGAAGACACTTTCTGAGTAAAATGCAAGAAAATTGCAAGGATAAGAGGAGACAGAGGAGCACTAAAATAATGTCGAAATAACATGACTATAACGTGCGCATAGTCCACCTTGGAAGGATAGAAACTCCCTAATGACTGCTCGGACCAAAGAAAACACAGTAAAATGATCCCTGGATCATGCTCTACAGAGTGACGTGTCTCACTCTTAGGTTTCCCACCACCTAACAGCTGAATCAGAGATTGCTTTTCAAAATGTGGATAATGTAAGCATTTCCTATCAGTGATAAAACACAATATTTAGTGAAAAAATATCTACTGGTGATCTAAATCATAACGAGTAAATAACATCTATTAGTGTTTTATAATAAGTAGAAAATTTAAATATTAGTTATCAAAACTTTCTAGTGAAAACTGTCTACTGATGATCTAAATCATAACGAGTAAATAATGTCTATTAGTGATTTATACTAAATAGGAAATTTAACTATTAGTTATCAAAACTTTTTAGTGAAACTGTCTACTGATGATCTAAATCATAACGAGTAAATAATGTATATTAGTGATTTATACTAAATAGACAATTTAACTATTAGTTATCAAAACTTTTTAGTGAAAACTGTCTACTGGTGATCTAAATCATAACGAGTAAATAATGTCTATTAGTGATTTATACTAACTAGAAAATTTAACTATTAGTTATCAAAACTTTCTAGTGAAAAACTGTCTACTGATGATCTAAATCATAACGAGTTAATAATGTTTATTAGTGATTTATAATAACTAGAAAATTTAACTATTAGTTATCAAAACTTTCTAGTGAAAATTATTTACTACTGATCTATATCATAACGAGTAACTGAGATTTAAAACTAGTTAGTAGATTTAACAATTAGTTGTTGTTTATCAACTACAACAAGTAAAAACTACCTATTATCAATTGAAAGTTTGCTGGAGCGAATACTGTCTATTAGTGATCTAAACTATATTCGTGCATCCTGTATATCAGTGATATAAACAACGCTGGAAAATAGTAAGAACTAATGATATAAATCAGGCGTTTTCAAACTTTTTACTAGGCTTCGCTTTGAAAGTATTTCAGGTTGTGACGCCCTCCTCCCCTCACGCACACAAAGTGATAACAAATTATTGTACATACTCTAAAATAGCTGTTATCGTAACATTTTTTTATGATTTCGCGACCCCCACTTTGTATCGGGACCCCCAGTTTAAAAAACTCTGATCTAAATCATAAGTAGAACACATTATGTATTAGCGATCCACACACTCATTAGTAAACTTTAGGTAATGAGGATTAAAGTTATAACAAGTGAACATCTAGCCTCTTATAATTAAACATTAGCTACCAATGATCTACATTATGGTTAATAAACCTCGTTTAATAGTGACCCGAAGTCTTCCTAATGTATACCTGCTTCTCTCTAGGCTTATGATTTTAATGATAACATATGTTATTCAAACTCAATATTGATGATTTGACATTCATTAATTTGTGTTCCAAAATTCACCACTTTGGCTTGTTAAGAAAACTTCAGTACACAGCTGTATGAAGTCCAAAAATTGACAATATGAATTTTTAATAGTAAAAAAAAAAAACATTTAAAAATTTCTGAAAAAAGCCCGTTTTCGTATTACTTTTAAAACAAATAAAAATGTTAAACTTATTATTATTATTATATTATGAATGATAATTATCTTCTTCTGACAATTGGACTTAAAATATTTATAATGATTGTTTTGTAAATCAGATAAAGTACTTTGTAGCCCGAAGAAAATTCAAAGAAGCTCTAAAGCCTTATGACGTGAAAGACGTGATAGAACAATACTCTGCTGGCCATGTTGACTTACTGGCTAGAGTGAAAAATCTCCAAGGAAGGTGAGTAAAACTGTTTGGCTAGATATAAATACTCTACTGGTTACAATGATTTAATAGCTAGAGTAAAAAAATCTCCAAGGAAGGTGAGTAAAACTGTTTGGCTATATATAAATACTCTACTGGTTACAATGACTTAATAGCTATAGTAAAAAATATCCAAGGAAGGTGAGTAAAACTGTTTGGCTAGATATCAATACTCTACTGGTTACAATGATTTAATAGCTAGAGTAAAAAAAATCTCCAAGGAAGGTGAGTAAAACTGTTTAGCTAGATATCAATACTCTACTGGTTACAATGATTTAATAGCTAGAGTAAAAAATCTCCAAGGTAGGTGAGTAAAACTGTTTGGCTAGATATAAATACTCTACTGGTTACAATGATTTAATAGCTAGAGTAAAAAATCTCCAAGGAAGGTGAGTAAAACTGTTTGGCTAGATATAAATACTCTACTGGTTACAATGATTTAATAGCTAGAGTATAAAATCTCCAAGGAAGGTGAGTGAAACTGAATCGTTAGATATTAGTACTTTACTTGTTTACTGGCTAGAGTACAAAATCTCCATAGAAGGCGAGTAAAACTGTCTCGTTAAGTATCACTACACTACTGGTTACACTGGTTTACTGGACAGAGCGATTTCGTTCAACGGAAGCTGGGTTGAAAATGTTATACAAAAGGACAGTACCAGTAGAATGCTTATGCCTCTCATCTGCAGCCCAACTGGCAAGTTTTGGTACTTAACGAAAGGTCTCTTGGGTAATGAATTGTGGGAGACAAAAGATGAAATACATTTTTTACATACCTCTGATTTGTAATCTTCCGTGAAGATTAACTTTTGTTTTCATCACGTTTAAGCTCTGTATCGATCTCTAGCTTTAGATTATCAAGATACAGAACAGAAAGCTGTGAAAAACAACACGTGTTTAATGCTTATCTTACATGAGTTGTGGTAAAATAATATTCCTTAAAACATTTTTTTAACAATAGTGAATTTTTATTTTATTGTAATTGTTTGTTTATTAAGTAAGCTTACAACATAAGTGTATGTTTATACGTTTATATATATATACAGATAGGCACTTCAGTTATATTTTATTGTAAAAAATGTAGCTTAGGGTTGTGTTTTTTGTCACATATAACAAAGATTACTTTGAGGAATTTACGATTTGGGAGATATAACTTCAAAATTTTTATATCTCACATAAAACATCTTTTGGAAGGTTGGACTTAATATTGGGAAAAGCTGGATCAAAAGCTAAGGACGTTTATGATTCCAAAATCAGTTTGTCATCAAGAATTGTCAAAGTAGAACGTTCGGTAAGTCCACAGTTCTATTAATAAACGAAGAACCATTCTTAGTTTTAATAACACTGATAGAGCTGGTTTTCTTACACCGAGTAATGGGTTATAAAAATCATTAAACTACTGTTGTTTGGTTTTTCTAAGTCTTTTTAGTTTGTTTATTTCGAATTTTAACCAGAAGTGTGAAAAAAAATCAGTATTTGAGGTGTAGTAAAACAACTACAAATGTTACAGTTTAAATGTCAAAGTAGTAATCGGGACTTCCTGTGTTCAATGGATGCCGTATCATGCTGATTGGCTGCTTCAAGCGATCGGGCGGGGCTAGACGATGACGCCACGTAACAAAAACGATGGCGTCATAGCTCCACAAAAGTGGCACAAGAGGACACTACTATCTTTGGGAGTGATGTGATAACATCATAGTTCCACGAAGTGATACTATAGGGCGCGTTGATAGAGATGACGTCATAGTTTCAAAGAAGTGGCACTAGAGGGCTGGAAGTGGTCATGTCGCCATGACACTTGATAACTGAAGTTTTCTGCTGTCATAGAGCGCATTGCTAGAAGATGTCACATGACATCATAATTCTCAACAGAGAGCATGAACTAGGAATCATAGTTCCACGAAGTGGTAGAAGAAGGCGCATTACTAGGGGCAAATGCTGTTACCAAGGTTCTGTAGGCGGGCGGTGTTATTAAGGTCAGTGTTTGTATAGGTGGATGATGCTACTCGACAGATAGTTCAATAGAATGATGAGCTCATTGTAGGGTGTCTCAACATGTGATTATGTCATCAACGCTGTACTTTTTACCTCTAGATTTAATTATATGTCCTAAAAATTATAAGTAAAACAAATATTTTAGTAAGATAACTTCTATGGTATAGTATATTACGTATGTTAATTTTTATCACACATACTATCTTTATTATCCATTATTTGAATGAGGCTAATATTAGAGCATACTTTACATACTTTTACAATTGTTTGTCCTGAAAGGGTTTTATCATACCTAATGTATCGTTTTTATAAATATTGTACAAGACAATTACATTATTATTATTCTACAGTCGATTGTGCCTTTTATGATTTAGTATACATTTAACATTTTGTAGAATAGTTTTGGCTTTTATAATTAATTTTCGTAACATACTTTTTATAACTTACAATTTTTGTGTTTCACTTTATAAGTGTGTATATAATGCATTTTTCACTAGTTATAATGAACTATGATGTCACGTGACATATAGTAACGCACCCTCTGGCAGCAGACAACTTTCATCATCAAGTGTCATGCCGGCATGATAATTTCAGGCCCTCTAGTGTCACTTTGTGGAGCTATGCCGTAACCCTTAGCAATGCACCTTGTAATGTCACTTCATAAAACTATGATGTCCCTAAGACAGTAGCACCCTATGGTGCTACTTCATGGAACTATTATCTAGTCATCTTTGGTGTGTGGCATTATGACCTCATTGTCATATGTCGTATGTTCCTTGAGGCAGCCAATCCAGTGGGAGACAGCATCCTTTGGACACAGGACAGGACCCTAACTACTGCCTAAACCTGGCAAAGGAGTATGATCCAATAAGACAAATATTTGTAATAAAAATCACTTAGGTTCTAGATTTTTTACATCGTCATTCTGTCCATTTCGAATTTCACACAAGAAGTTTGTAAAACCCAGACTCTTTAGTGTAGTAAAGTAACTACAAAAGTTACGGTTTAAACGCCAAAACTCGGCAAAGCAGTAGAATACAATAGGACTAATATTTGCAAATAAAATCACTTAGACAGCAGAGTTTTTTTTTGTTTTTTTTTACATTCTTCTCAATTTGTCCGCTTCTGATTCCAACTAGAAATGTTTAAAAACAACAGCACCCTTCGCCAGCTTTCAACATTTAAACCATAACATTGAGTTATGTTGAAGGCATAGCAGGTTTTGTAAATTTAAAAATCGTACATCACAAGTTCTTGGTGATTCTAAGAATTTAGATAGACGGTTACAGTCTTTAAACGCTTAATTCTGGATACTTGAATGCGCTTTTGCTAATTAAACGTGACTTTGATATAACAGTTACTTCTAAAGATCGTACAGTCTTTCGTATTCGCTAAAGCACTGGGAACGTCTCATTAATACAAAACAAAAACGTGTTGTAAGATTGGAATTAAACCTTTCACATTTTAAGCAAACCATTACAGACTGTAACGAAATAAATGTAAAGGTAATTTTATCAATTTTACACTCATGTAAAATAGTTTTAAGTTTGGAGTGATTTGTGTATATTTAACTATTTTGTTTAATAAATGGTGATTATTGTTGTTGAAAGACACTATGTAATCAGACTAATTGAAAAATGCTTACCAAATCTCTACAGAATTAGCGGGAGGAAACTTTCTAGATATTAGCATTGTGTTTTTTTATTCCTCATTAATGTGCGTGTCTCTTTTAGTTATTATTGTTTGTAATGTAGAGTATGTTTTAAACACTTTTTGTTAAAATGAAATAACTTAGGCCTATTATAAATAAATACTATTATTGTTTTGTGATGAGCTTAGTACCAGTATTGTTTGACTGATGAAATAATCTGGATCCATTTAAATAAACATCATTATTTTTGTCAATATTATTATGTTATAAGAATAATTAACTGTAGATGTATTTTTATAGCAATTCTTATGCCTTTTTATTTCTAATATTTCGCCGGCTTTAGGGGAGACTTATTATAAGCTGAACACAAGTAGTGTTTGGGCACCTTCATGAAAGGAGCACCAGCATTGTTTAATACCCACTATCCTGAGTTGGACATCACTATAAAATGAAAACGATGATCGTTATAACGAGTTTCAGACCGCTATGAGATGTGTATCAATAATGTTGGGTTACAACTAAAATGATTTGAAAACATTCGTGAAATAAGTACTACTATGAGTTGGTGATCTATATTACAAAAGTACAAGTTGGACACCATTATGACTCAACAACAGTGCTGTTGTTGACCATTATTTTACTTGGTCATGATAATGAAATAAGCATCATTAATGTTTTTCAACTGTTGATAGGAGTTGGAGATTATTACGAATATAACATTATTATTTTTCTGTTTTTATAAATGAAATATAATTTTGAATTGATCACTAGTATTATAGTAACATATTCATTATGAATTGGCTACCAGTATTATTTGGCCATCAATACTTTGAGATGGATACAATTATAAAATCAACACAAAAAACGCTTGGCGAACACTATTATGGGGCGTGTTTTTTATGAGGTGGGCACTAGTGTTGTAGGTATGTGATAATGATTAAGTACTTTAGTTATTCCAAGCAAATTAATGATTGTACGGAAATAAGTTTACTTGATCTGATAGAATCACACAAAATAAGTATTACTTTAGATAAGCCATCGTGAGCATAACACTTTGTGGTTAATAGCAGTTAATGAATATTTTATTGCTCTACGTATTTAAATTAGCAATAGGTTTTTTTAAGAATTAAAATAGTGTAGTGTATATGTTCTTTCATATACAATTGTATTATTTTATTCTGACTTCAAGGTAGAGGATGTAGAAATGAAATTAGATCAACTGATAGAGATGTTTCTAGAAGACCGAAAACAAAGAACTATGACGGCTTCTTTACATAATCAAAGTCAAGCTCCTATTCAACCGAATATCATACACGCCACTCACACCCCGCCGACACTACCTAAACCAAAATCAATACTCGTTGATAAACAGGCTAGTGAGCCAAACACTCCAGTGTCTAAAAACTTCGACCGGCCCATGCAGCGAGGAAATTCTGACCTTAGTCAGAGATTAAAGAAACGTGTGACATTACGTCATTCGTTAGATACGACCACCCCCACTATTACGGACGTGGCAGTGAGTGAGAGTCAGGATCTTTCGAGTACAATAGAACAATCCACTGATACTTTTCCCTGCATCAAAATCGAGAAAGATTCTCACGTGGATTCGACAAGCACGCTCAATACCTCAGTGAATTCAGCGTCTCTGGACCAGCTCTCTGAATCAAGTTCCGCAGTAACGGAAGTGGAAACACTGGGTGAAATTGACACTAAAGTGAAGAAAAATAAAGATGGGCGCTTTGTCGATGGTGAAATCGACGATTCCGACTGTGATGTAAGCATCGACACTGTTATCCAACCAGAAATGGTGACTCTACTAAATGTTGATGATGTAAAAACGTAGAAAGAGCGAATGTATACACCGTAATCTCAGTAATTCATAACTATCCGTGTTTTTTTTTTAAACCATATCAACATAATTACAATCCTTTGACTTTGATTTCGATAAAATGTTAACAAATATAACAGTGGTTTAAAACCACTTCGTGCGTGATTTACTGAAATCGTGGTTAGAACGTGTAGAGACAACTCCGTGGACGTCACCATAATTCTCAATACATTCATCAAATTATTACATGATACAAGCAATAAAATCAAAGCATTCCGTCTTTTATTAGATAGATCTATGTGAAAAAATTAAAATGGTTTAGTAGAACAAATAGTAAATGTCGTGGAAGGTAATGTGGAAATAACGTAGAATTCAGGGTTTCGCAAAGATTCACAGCACAAAGCACATCCAATGAATCTACAGATACGGAGTATCTTAACAGTAGTGTTATGGTATAGCTACAGCACCCCTGACACTTCCCCTAGTTTGGGAATCCCTGATTTACATAATCACACTTTGTAAGCAGCATCGCTATATATTCCAGGGTACTGCTACAAGTACGTGTTATTATATATCAACAGAGTAACCGTTACATAATCACACTTTGTAAGCAGCATCGCTATATATTCCAGGGTACTGCTACAAGTACGTGTTATTATATATCAACAGAGTAACCGTTACATAGTCACACTTTGTAAGCAGCATCGCTATATATTCCAGGGCACTGCTACAAGTACGTGTTATTATATATCAACAGAGTAACCGTTACATAGTCACACTTTGTAAGCAGCATCGCTATATATTCCAGGGCACTGCTACAAGTACGTGTTATTATATATCAACAGAGTAACCGTTACATAGTCACACTTTGTAAGCAGC
>NW_013666528.1:134865-147346 GCF_000517525.1 Limulus polyphemus | reverse complement strand
TTTTTAGCGGAAGACTGAGGTTGACGAATTAAGTTATGACTATTCTCAGGGTATGGTCAAGGTGAAGCAGTTAATATAATCAAATGTGTTACGAGTATTTTTAGCGGAAGACCTAGGTTGATTAATTAAATTATGACTATTTTCAGGGGATGGTCAAGGTGAAGCAGTTAATATAGTCAAATGTGTTACGAGTATTTCTAGTGGAAGATCTAGGTTGACTTATAAAGTTATGACTATTTCCAGGGGATGGTCGAAATAGAGCATTTCATACGAACAACATGTTTTTCGTTGTCTCGAAGTATTAGAATTGCCATAATAAATGTTGCTGTGCTATGAGTAATAATAATGGAAGGCTAAATAAAGACAGCTAATGATATGAAATACACATAAAGTAAGCTCGAAATGGAACATGTATAAGTAATACCAGTGGAAAAGTGTAATCTGTCAATAAGTATAACTGCTATAAAGAGCACTGACGTGATAAGGAAAGTAGGAACACCGATAAAAAGTAAGCCTCCCTTCCGTCAAGAGTCCATTTTCACTGAACTGGGCAACTCCTCGAAAACCATCCTATCAATATTTGCTGAAGTGTTCACAGAGTTTTTATTGTGGCCTTTTGTGATGCTCTTAATTTAATCAAGTGTTCTTTTCTAAATTAAAGAATTGTCAATTATTTTATATACAAACGTGATTATTAAAAGTACAGAAGAAGGGTAATTGTACAGAAATCTTACCCTAAAAAATTATTTAAAACTTTACATTAGATGATAATACACGATATTTGAAGGAGTTATATATATAGATTATGATAAAGAAGTTGCATATTATTTAGCGTTAATTGTATTCTTCAGTTTATCACAAATGAAAGAAACTTTGTAGACAAGCACGTGTCACCTTAGAATGTCAGGTAATGAGTGAGGTCAGCTTTGTTGTTTAGGTGTCAACGACATTCATGAAAATTTTGGTCTAAATGTTTCATTTGGAGATGTTAAACATTCTGTGCAGTAAAATTCTGAATTCTTTTTTTCATCATTACAAACAATACTTTGTTCACAAAAGTGATTGCATAAAATATTGAAAAGCCTTACAGTACGATGTGAATAAAGTATCGTAGACAGTGCACTAATTATAGCGTAACATGCATATCGAGGTGGACAATATTGACATCTTGATACATAACAGAAAAATTCATACATTAATAAGACCATCTACAAAAATAGTGCATTGGTTCTTACAAAGGGATATCGTTAAGGTATAAAACACATTATATCTTATCTTAATATGGCATGCAATTAAACATCACACATAATAACAACACCGTTCACAATAAAATGATTCCTTCTTTAACAATATCGTACAGAGAGAAAAAGCACTAGGTTTTTACCCTAAAATCAAACATAAGGAGATAACAGATTGGTTCTTACCTTACCAGTATCGTACAGGGACATAACGTACTGGGTCTTATCTTGAAATTAAATGTAAAGAGACAACAGATTGGTTCTTACCTTACCAGTATCGTACAGGGACGCAACGTACTGGGTCTTACCTTGAAATTAAATGTAAAGAGAGAACAGATTGGTTCTTACCTTACCAGTATCGTACAGGGACACAACACCATAGTTCTTACCTTAAGAATAATGTCTAGATACACGACACTAATTCTTACTCTAAAATATTTGTATAGTAAACTAACAAACAGCGATCTGTAAGCCCAATTATATTTACTGTGGAAAATATACCACATGTTCTGACGGTACCTTGGTCTGTCTTCTTCAGGTATAACACAAGACCAAGCGTGCAAGGATTATATACAAAAATATATGCTGTTTGGAATACAAGTGGCATTAATATTTACGACCTGCTACTTCTGACCTTAACAACCACATCGAGTTACATAACACATTGGATCTTACCTTATCAGTGACACACAGAGAGACAACACACTTGATTTTACCTTAACAGTGACATCCAGGTAAACAAAACACTGGATTTTACATTCATAGTGGCACCTAGAGAGAGAGAAATCAAACTGGATTTTATATTAGCAGTGATATCCAGGTAAACAAAACACTGGATTAAACCTTCACAGTGACATTCATGTAGATAAAGCACCGAGTTTTACCTTCACAGTGACACTCAGAGAGAGAAATCAAACTAGATTTTATATTAGCAGTGATATCCAGGTAAACAAAACACTGGATTAAACCTTCACAGTGACATTCATGTAGATAAAGATTTTTACCTTGACAGTGACATCCAATTAAACAAAACACTGGATTTGTACCTTCACAGTAACATCCAGGTAGACAACACATAAAGTATTACCTTCGTTTCTGATGACACCCAGATTTTAAAGTAGCAGCAATATCGAGATAAACAACACACGAATTCCTAACACTAACGTTCAGACTGAAAGCACATTGGATTTTACAGTGTTTACATAGTAGCATAATATATTAATTTTATGGAAAATTAAGTTCGAGATAAGCAATACCATATATCTGAATGGAGAGGTCTGTCTTTATATTATATTATCTGGACATATGCTATTTCTTGATATCACAACAAAACATTTCTTTGGTAGGTATTATCGCAAAACGATTATTTATCATTACTTTATAGATTCTTTTATCGTTTCTGTTAAGATAACCAAAAGGTTGTGAATAAATTTTTCAAACTCTTTATGTGTCACGATTTCAAATATTTTCACTCATCCATTTTGTCGTAATTCATAATTTAACGCAATGAAAATTTAAGACAATCCTTATATCTTAGCAACATGAAATCAATACGCTTTTATTACGATATGACTGTTTTCTCAGCAGCATAAGTTCTCTAAAGAATTAAGATTTCAAAGTTGCACGTTTCATATGTTGCTGCAAAATACAGTTTATTAAACATTTACTTGGGCGCCAAAAAAGTTTGAAAATTCCTCCTTCATTTCTACTAATAGAAACGACACATTTATGTTGTGGTTAGGTCTACTATCTGGAGAGGACACACCCACCTGTGGCGTGGTCTACTTATACCAAGTGAGCCATACCTTTCTGTGGCAAGGTCTACCATCTATAGTGATCACACTTCCATGTGGTGAGGTCTACTGTTTGCAGTAGGCACACCTTTCTGTGGCGATGACTACCACCTATAGTGATCACACCTCCCTGTGGTGAGGTCTACCATCTTCAGTGGGTATATCATCCCGTGGCAAAGATTGTCATCTTCAGTGGGCACACTTTCCTGTGGCTGGGTTTGTCATATTCAATGGGAACACCCTCTTGTGACAAGGTTTTTCATCTACCGTGGGCTACAATGACTATCCTGGATGGGTACTGTTAACTGTGGCAATAGTTACTGCCTGGTATAGGCACATGTATTTGTCGCAGTATCTAACACCTAAGACACACATTTAGCTTCAACGTTACTTATCCTTCGACACAGAAATAATTGCACTTACGAAATATACGGTCTGAGAAGAGTATCCTGTGGCAATGTCTGACAAAAAAATCTAGAGAAGAGTACCCTATGGCAATGTCTGACAAAAAAAAAATCTAGAGAAGAGTACCCTGTGGCAATATCTTACAAACAAAAATCTACAGAAGAATACACTGTGGCAATGTCTGACAAACAAAAATCTAGAGAAGAGTACCCTGTGGCAATGTCTGACAAAAAAAAATCTAGAGAAGAGTACTCTGTGGCAATGTCTGACAAACAAAAATCTAGAGAAGAGTACCCTGTGGAAATGTCTGACAAAAAAATCTAGAGAAGAGTACCCTATGGCAATGTCTGACAAACAAAAATCTAGAGAAGAGACCCTGTGTCAATGTCTGACAAACAAAAATTTAGAGAAGAGTACCCAGTGGAAATGTCTGACAAACAAAAATCTAGAGAAGAGTACCCTGTGGAAATGTCTGACAAACAAAAATCTAGTTAATAATTGAAGGCCACGTATACCCTGTTGCTTCTTTGTACAAGTTCCTTGTAAAAGCGTATTCTTCTTTTACATTAGCATATCTACAATTACCTTATGTTTGATATTTCGTAAACGACTATTAAATCAACGTTCCCGCTATTAGAATCTTAGTGCTGTAGCAGGTCTGAAGAGCACTGGCATTAGGTGAAAAGTCTCATTAGAAGGAACTTGCGATAAAGAATTTGTAAATTATCTTCGTGCTGAAAACCAGTACTTAGCAGTGGACATGACGTAATGAAAACGATTATTAGTTTTATTGTGACATCTTTCTTAAAGAGGGAAAAATTGCATACCATAAAACAAACAGTGAATAAGTGTAACATTTGAAGTTCTTGTAAGAAAAAGGCCCAATTTTTCAACAACGTTTGATATTTATCAAAGATCTTTGTAACTGTAATTCAAATGCAATGTAATATGCCAACTAAGTCAATTTTTAACACGTCTCTTCTAAGAAAGGAGGAGTGACATGAAAACAAAAGATGATTTATATAATGTTGATTATACGCTGTGCTTTTCCAATAGAACAATGTAATGTAGACATTAGTGCAGCACCCCGTTAAAAGAAGTTCGGTATTCTGGGAACAATCGAATTTAACCAGTTCATAAAGTAGATAGGAAGAATGGCAGTAGATTAGAAACTACAATAAAAAAGCGTTATATATATATTAGTTCGATTTTCGATTTACATTTTGTTCGTTTAGCATAATAGAGTAAAAAAAAAAGATATAAAGTTCTTATGTGTATAAGTGTGAGCATAGTAATTAAAACAAACATAAGTAAAATCACTGCTGAAGCAATTAAAAGAAAACCGCTCTCTTCTGGAAGCATTATTAACGATTGAAAGCAGTTTACGACATTAATTCAGAAGTATAGAGCGAGTCTAAAGACAACAAACCAGGTTTACTCCCGAACTCCATAGTTTAAAATTATGATTCAGCAAAAGAAACATTATCTTGGTTTGCTGATAGGTTATTAAAATTTAAGTTGCTTAAACTATATATATATATATATACGATTACTTAAACCATACCGTCTGAAAAACTTTGATGATAAAAAAAAATAGTCTAATCCAAAAATGCGAATTTAATATGTTTCGACGTTGTTGCCCTGTATCCATCTATTAATATAAAAGAAGTTATCAGTAATGCCATTGATTCTGTTTATTCCTTAGGGCAAATATTTATTTAGCCAAGACTGGCCCGATAAACACCTACCTATACGATGCTAACTTTCAACTTTTCAGTTTCTGTTTTCGTTTGGAGAAAACTTGCTAAAACAGATTTAGAGGAATATGGTGGTGCTTGTTTTCGTAGTTTTATCTAGAAACAGAAGCTCACAGAGCAACGGTAACGTCCATGTACTGTTTGTAGGGATCCAAGAAACACAAATACATAAGGGATTTGAACTACAAAATACACATCAGTGCATTAACCACAAGGAACCAAAACAAAAGTGAATCAATAGAAATCTTACAAAACAAAAATAAAGAAGAAAACATGGAACCTAACTGGAAGGCTTATACAGTGAACATTCTTTCTAAAAACGTGTCAAAAGACGGGAAAATGCTCGGAAGCACTATTCATCAAATAAGAAATTAACAGGTGGGATTTTTTATTTTCATTTTTACAGTTATGAACGGACTCTAGAACGACTAATATAATTATTATTTTTTATCTGTATAATTTCATATATTCAATGTTAGAGCACAATAAGTTGTAATATAACAATCTCACTAATTAATGTAAACAAACGCCAATATTCATTCATTGGATTTTGTGTGCTTTGGGTAAAACCCGCACCTTCTTTCTAACAAAGCAATGTACGACTTTTCACATTAAAGCACTGTTCAAAAACAGCACATTGTCCTTACAATAATTTATTAACTACTTGTGTATGTAATGTTTGACAACATCTCCACCAACACACACTTGACATGTTTTTTTAAAAAAAAACATTTATAAACTTTTTTCCGTTTATAAGTGCAAGGTGAAATATGAACGTCCACTCACTAAACATTCTTGTTTGCTCGTGTCAGAACGAAGCCACATTAAGCAATCTGCTGTGTCCACATTGGGGAAATCGAACCCCCGAATTTTAGCTCGTAGACTTACAGCTGCCCCACTGGGGGACTAAACATCCTTGTATTTAACTGAAAAGTTTTGTTTTTTGTTACTTCACGTTGGTGTTTCACAAGAACTTACAGTAATATATAAATGTTTCAACAAGTACTAAAACCAAGATGATGGGAAATTAAAAACATTTTTTGACATATACATAAACGTTTTTTGTTGCTTTTTTTTCCTGAGTTTAAAAAACAGGTCTATATTTGTGTTAAACAACGAAAGTACTGTTTAATAACACGAGTCTAAAACTATTATTGAAATATATATGCTAACAATTTTCTACCTGTTGTGCTGCAAACTACCAGAACTACGCTCCAACACTTCCATATTTGTTCTATTCAACACCGTGAACATACTATTCTTTATTGTTCTTTCTCTTCACCGCATTGAACATACTATTCTTTATTGTTTACCTTCAACACATTGAACATACTATTCTTTATTGTTGTTTACCTTCAATACATTGAACATACTATTCTTTATTGTTGTTTACTCTTCACAGCATTGAACATACTATTCTTTATTGTTTACCTTCAACACATTGAACATACTATTCTTTATTGTTTACCTTCAACACATTGAACATACTATTCTTTATTGTTGTTTACCTTCAACACATTGAACATACTATTCTTTATTGTTTACCTTCAACACATTGAACATACTATTCTTTATTGTTTACCTTCAATACATTGAACATACTATTCTTTATTGTTGTTTACCTTCAATACATTGAACATACTATTCTTTATTGTTGTTTACCTTCAACACATTGAACATACTATTCTTTATTGTTGTTTACCTTCAACACATTGAACATACTATTCTTTATTGTTTACCTTCAATACATTGAACATACTATTCTTTATTGTTGTTTCAATTCGATTTCTTGTTCAAAAATTTTGTTCGCGTTTTCTTATTTTTTGTGAAAGATGAAATTAGCAGTTTATCACGGGCTCTTGCTTGGTCTGATTAATTATGCTTATCAGTTTATCAGGTTGTATAATAATTATAGTTTTTAACGACGGAATATTGCTTAAGGACTCCAGATTTTAAAAATGTCTACTCGAACACCTGGAGAAGGCAGTGATGTGAGTAACGATGGAATATATAATGACATACCCCCTACACATCGTGCAGCTTTGCGCTTCACAACAATCAAACATATATTGATACTCCGTGAAGTGTGGGATGGTCCTGCAGTTATGGTTCTGAATGACTTGATTTTCCATTATATCGGTCAAGTTTTTTCTAGTTGTGAGATTCCTATAAGCTACAGCACAGTAGTGAAAGAAGAAATATCAGGTTGATGTTAATACTGTGCTGACAAACAACAGAAAACCTTTTATTGACATAACAGGTAAACAGTTTAGGGCTTAAGTATCGAAGAAAACAATAATATATATTTGCAAAATAAGTGGTTTTTATCACAAAGAATACTGTTTAAACAAATCAAATTCACAGATATTTGGCTTTTAACTTAACCTAATTAAAGCACTATTCTATGCATAAGAAGAACAATTTATCACATTTAATTTGCCCTAGTATAAACCACGACTAACTTCTGCTACCGGATGTTGTGATCTGTTTTTTACAACCACATATTAACTTTTTATACATTGATAAAATTATCGATTTTATATTTATATAAATCACAAGAGAGTTATTTGAGACGAAATCCACAACTCGACAGTCATATCCCGGAAGAAAATATAAATAATTATGTTTAATGATGAATTTTTTCAGCTAATTAAAGTTCAACAAAACACTGTTTATTTACATAATCAATACCATTTCATTGCCTAACCTAGCATAACACAGACGAGCGGATGATCGGGAGACAAAGTCATTTCCTTATAGCGTTAATTAAGTTGCTAAAAATAATGTATCATCATTAAACTAAAAAACAAAGAAACAACTGATGATTTATGCAAAGTTAAAAAAAAGAACATGGCTGTAGATGCATAGTTGATAAATAACAAAATAGTTTTTCGTCATTAAACTTAAAAAAAAACTTTTGAAATGGAATATTAGTCTGTTAACCTGAACTCAGCAAAAAATAAAACAAAATATCAATTTAATCATCAGTAATATATTCTTAGCGTTCCTAAATGAACTAAGTTTAATATAACAAATAATTATCTAAAGTAAATTGCCAATTTTTGAATAATTGTCTTTTTAAGACAGCTTAGATTGTTTAATCAACTTAGAAATTATATTTACCTTTCTTATGGAATAATTTATAAGATGTCTTCTCATCTATTACAGTTTTCACATTTCTATGAGTTATAAACAAATGTTTTTATAATTAAAGCACACGGTGGTATAGCAGGTGACTACTTTTGTTTGTTGCTAACATTGTTCTCTCTATAATCTCTTGGCAACAACTCAAGTCAAATAATCATGTCAAGAAAGGTGACAAGAGAAAAGTTCAATAATTTGAATTCGCTCAAATTTGTCATCGAAACGGCAATAATATCACTTGAAGATAAACGAAAACGTTCCATCAGCAGAGGAGGACTCCCTTATCAAATCATTTCTCGTCACTAGTACGGTATTTCCATGTACATGACATAAACAAGATTGAAAAAGTGAAAATTAGTAAGAACTATACGAGTGCATATATCACAGAGATAGCTTTGCTTAGACTGTCATGAATTTTGTACCACCTTATTCACAGTGCCAACTGTAAAGTTACAAATACTATATCAGTACGCCAGATCTTAGACTGGATCTAGCAGTAAAAGTGTGCATATAAAAAAAATTAGAAGTTAAATGAAAAACTCACAAATTTATGGTTCACATAGTGCTTTCTTTTTTAAAGTTAAAAAACAAATATTTAGTCATAAAACGAATATCTTTTGTTTGGTAAGTTAATCAATTTTCAATTATGTCTTTTGTAATTTCGTCCCACTTACCGGCACTGCAAATGAACTCAAGATACAACAGAATAGAACAACGTGCAACAATGAACAACTTACATAAAGTAAGTACGATAGGTCGTGAAAGAACATTGTTGAAAAACAAGAGGGGGAGAGATGCGTTGCAATCACAAACAATAGTACCAAAACAGTTTGTTTGGTTTGAATTTCGCTCAAAGCTACACGAGGGCTATCTGCGCTAGCCGTCCCTAATTTAGCAGTGTAAGCAGGGAAGGCAACTAGTCATCACCACCCACCGCCAACTCTTTTACTAATGAATAGTGGGATTGACCGTCACATTATAACACCCTCACGGCTGAAAGGGCGAGCATGTTTGGTGGGACGGGGATTCGAACCCACGACCTTCAGATTACGAGTCCAGTGCCCTAACCACCTGGCCATGCCGGGCACCAAAACAGTATTAAATAAATAAATAAGCTAACTTTCTAAGTAATTGAATACAAATGTTTTGTACGTTTACTAGTTGAATTAATTTGGCGACATTTCGACAATGGTAGACTCAAATTAGTCGCAAAATAAATGAATTTATTAAGAGTGTAGAAAGCACTTTTATTTAGTTAATTGAAATATTAACTTGTTTACTTGTTTAAGCAAGAGGATAAACTCGTGCTTCGCATATGATGTATTACAATGATTTGACTACCAAAACTTTGTGTAGGAAAAAAAAAGATACCGACAGGGATTGAATCCTCGTCTTCCCGCATACGAAACTTGTACTGTGCCATGTGAGCCAAAACCCAAATATTGTGTTCCCATATACAACATTATTAAGTTTTTAACACGAGAAGAGTATATGTTTAAATAGATAGTTTTTAAAATAATACTGTTGTTGTATTATGTAGTTGGACATGAATGAAACAAAAACCTACTAAGCAGTATATGGAGTTGTTGTGTTTAGATTTAAAGTAAAGAAGTTTAAAAAAACGTGGAACGACTATAAACGAAACATATTTTTGTGTAAACACCTTGTCTTTGTGGATAATCGCCATCTTTTACTAAGATACTGGGGAATTTTTCTTGATCGAGCTCTTGATAGTGCGATGTTATGAAATAGTTATAAAATGGTGAATTTTTAAAATTGTGGTTTAATAAATGTAAAAATCAACTGTCGCCATGTTGTTGTTTTTTTGTACAATTCTTGTTTGCATTTGTGGCTAAATCGCTTTTATATATCATCTGAAACCTGTTATTATTTTCTTGCAATGTGTTAGCTATGTTTTGCGTACGAAGCATATTTAAATTTTATAGACTAAATGTCGATTTCCAGGGGCTTGTCGGAATTTATATTCAGATGTAATGGCAGTTCCGTATTTATAAGACACAGAAAGGTAAGGAATTAACTTAATGTGTTTCCTTGCGTGCTTTTTAATGTTACCGAAGTAATTGTCTTTAAAGTTAATGTTATAAACGTCGTAGTTTTGCACTCGTATAAACGTAAAAGTACCATCGTACAATTAGCCAAGAGGAATATTAGGTTTCCATGTGAGCTAGCACGCATATACTCACGGACTAACTGACACACAATGTTGTTTTAATTACATAGATGAGGGCACAATTTTTTAACTTACAACGTATACTTTTAACGTGAGGCTTCAAAAATTAACTTATTTAACATTCAGACGCTGTTGAAGACAGAGATACAGCAAAACATTTATTTCAAACTTTGTTTAACGCAGTGTTTCTCAACCTTTTTTTGCTCGTGGCTCCCTTTTGAGTTTGATTTATCTCTATGGCCCCACCCTTCGTAGACACTGTTACTTTGGGAAAAAAAGTTACTTTATTTCCACACTGTTGATTTATAATATAGCTATAATATTATTTTTATAATATTGTATTGTTTTTAAATATTTTGTTTATAACATACTGTTTACTTATGCAAATAAAAATATTCTGTTAATCACTGACATTTTATTCAGTGTGATGCTTGGGCCTGGTGAACATTTGAAAGTTTTTGAATGTCCGGTTGCAGTGTGGTCAGTGATAAGCGAAGATCACATCTCTTCACAACATCAACGCGGTTACATATTTTTGATAGCAAATAAGTCACCCGACTAAAACCAGATTCAACGAGATAAGATGTGGGAAAAGCGATAAAATACAACTTTGCCTTCTCCCAGAGCTGTGAAACTTATTAGCTATTTCACTACTTATACAGAAATAATGTTCGTCACGCTTGAATGTAGCTTGGGCTGTTATATCACTCTGCTGCTCTTGAGAATCAGTCAACAACATTCACAGATACCAGACAAACATTTTGATTGTTACTCGAGTACTAGTCGCGTCTGGTAACTTGACTTCTCAGCTGTGGGGGATAGGAGAGAAGGAACCTTTGATTCAATTTTAAATATTTTATTCGGGCAGTGAAGTTTCGGTGGCCCATCAAAATTTACTGTGGCCCCCTAATTTTCCACCACTCACGTATGGCCCCTTAGAAACATGGAGTGGCCCCCAGGGGGCCATATGGCACACGTTGAGAACCACTGGACTTTAACGTATTATAACTGGAAAAACAAAGTGATAACTAAATCATGTATAATGCTTATAGCAAAGTCTAGAATGAAAACGAAACCACATATCTATTAATAGATAATCTACACATCAATATGTTTAGGAGCTTTCTTAATTTGAAATAAATAAATAATTTTTTTTGTTATTTTACTATAACATTCTTTATCCTATCCAGTTTTAAGTTATATACAGGCATAAATTAAACTGAAAATATAGAGAACTTTGCTTTTTCTGTTCGTTTTCTTAAAATAATTGTTCTTAAAATTTCGAAGTTTGTATTTTATTTTTTTAAAATACATTTTTCATAATTTACATTTATCACTATATTATAATTTTGTAGTTGCATAATTCTATAATAGATAATGCTCTCATAGTTCGAGCATGATCTAATTGTTAGCATGTCGAATTGGGGGGATTTGAGAGTCCCGTGATCGAGATTTGGTGCTAAGTTTGTATTTTCAGCCTCCCCCGGCTGGATAACTATAAATTTATGGACTTACAACGCTAAAATACGAGGTTCGATTCCCAACGGTGAACATAACAGATAGTCCAATGTGGCTTTGCTCTAAAACAATCAAACAAACAATCTTATTTTCAGCAGTGACCGCGCTATAAGAATAACAGTCAATACCGCTACTCCGATAAGGTTAAGGTTCATGCAGCGTGTTGCTTTCCATCTGGCTCGCAGTTTGAACTTAAGGACGGCTGTACCTAAACCATAGAGTCTCTCATCTGGACACTTATATCGAATAGTAAAAATTTCTGGTTGAAAGAATCACACGTATGCCCTGAAATAAATAGATAATCTATAACTAATATTACTGTTTCCGCTAAGTGCTTGGGAAACCAATTTATATAATTTTTAATGACAGGAATCATTTTATTTTATACGTCACGGAAGCATAATATCGTAATGTATTACATATATATACACCTGG